>NC_079134.1:81248597-81504039 GCF_945859705.1 Episyrphus balteatus | reverse complement strand
AGGTATGTTAAAATGTGCAGAAGCAATTATTATTGCTTTTTGTTTAAGATTGTAGACCGAGAGACAACAGCAAAATTTTGCTGTGGACGAATAACCAAAATTCACCATCGTTAGTTAGGTATATTCGTGCTAGAGTGTTAAATTCAAAATCACTCGTCGGCCAGTTTTTTTTTTGTCGGCGGGTGTTGAACCGTCGTTTTTTTACGTACATTTCCCCAGCCCGGACCTATCGCAAAATTAAAAAAAAAGTATGCAGAAGTTTTATACAAGTTTTGTACAAACAAAACCGAGTCTTGTACAAGCTTCCAAGGAAAGTTATAGCTTAGTGAAAGTACCCCAGCCCGGACAAAAACCGAGTGTTGTACAAGCTTAGTTAAATAATTAGAGCTGATTTTAGTTTACACTGGGTACATACGTACCTAACCAGCTATATAAAAACTAACAAAATTTAAATGCAAATTCCATTAAGAGTTATGTACAGTTTTGTTCAGATAAAATGGTACATCTAATTTAATTGCTGATATTAACAAAAATTAATATTAATTGATTCATTCTTAAATGATAAAAAAAATCTATATTGTGTGCGTCCTTGAAACCTAATTAGATGATAAAAAAAATCTACATTGTGTGCGTCCTTGAAACCTAATTAGAATATTACATACAATTTTCCCAAAAGTATACCTACTACTTAGTCAGAACTTATAAATACAATACATACAAGTTTTGTACAAACAAAACCGAGTCTTGTACAAGCTTCCAAGGAAAGTTATAGCTTAGTGAAAGTACCCCAGCCCGGAGATTTTTTAAAATTCCATCAAAATAAAAAAAAATTTCTACAATTATCTAGGAGTTTTGTACAACAAAAACCGAGTGTTGTACAAGCTTAGTTAAATAATTAGAGCTGATTTTAGTTTACACTGGGTACATACGTACCTAACCAGCTATATAAAAACTAACAAAATTTAAATGCAAATTCCATCTAAGAGTTATGTACAGTTTTGTTCAGATAAAATGTTACATCTAATTTAATTGCTGATATTAACAAAAATTAATATTAATTGATTCATTCTTAAATGATAAAAAAATCTATATTGTGTGCGTCCTTGAAACCTAATTAGATGATAAAAAAAATCTACATTGTGTGCGTCCTTGAAACCTAATTAGAATATTACATACAATTTTCCCAAAAGTATACCTACTACTTAGTCAGAACTTATAAATAAATCTCCCAGAGGTATGCCATGCAATGTACTATTTCAATAAATCTCCCAAAATATGAACGCATTTCGAAGGCGAAAATAAATTCCAAATGTATGCAAGTTATTAAAAATTTAAAAATTAGTTTGTTTTCTTTGTGATGCCCTCTATGAAGTAGTAAGAAACAAGGATCCGATACCTGAGTCAATTGCCATTTTGGTACGTACAAGAATAAGTGAAAAATTCAAAAGTGAACATTTTGTGAAATTTTTTCTAACTGGAAAACATACAAAAAGGATGCAGAAAATTAAGATTTTTGTTTTGAATATAATTTGTATTTTTTTTTTAACAAAATAGAAAAAAAAAATATTATACTTATTGTACTTTTTCAAGCATTAGCCAATACATCTTTTCAAGTCCAAATAAAATTGTACGAAAAAAACCGACCGCAGATTCAAATAATTTATAAAAAAAAAAAACAACAACTATATTTATACACTGAAGGAAAAAACAACTTACAATCAACGAAAACAACGTTGAAAACGTTATTGTTCTGGTTTTGTTGCGTTTATTGGATTGATTAACAGACTAACATTGCTTGCAAAATTTAATTGAAAATTCTTATTCAACCCGCAGTTTGGTTATTTGCCACTAATTACTCCCTTGTTTACGGAAACTTTGCAAAAATATTTAAATTCTTTTAATATAAATACGCTTTTATTAGCTTGGTTTTTAACTGACAAACTAACGCGTTTATCTTCAAAGAGTATTAAATCTATGCATTGTTAACTTTGTATCATAAAGTTTCAAAATCATGCATCTGTTTCAGCCAATTTGAAGGTCAAATTGTGGAGCAACAAATTCGAGATTAGGGTAACAAATTAGCAACAAAATAGCTTAAGATTCCTGCATACTTAGATTTTCAAATTTGCGCATCTGTTGAAGTCGATTTGAAGGTCAAATCGTGGAGCAACAAATTCAAGATTAGGGTACCAAATTAGCAACAAAATAGCCCCAAATTCCTGCATACTTAGATTTTCAAATTTGCGCTGTGGCGTACCCAGCTTGACGTCAAGCTGGGTACGCCACAGATTTAAAGGTTAAGGGGGGAGCAACAAATTCGGAATTGGGGTAACAAATTAGCAACAAATAACTGCATACTTATTTTTTTGAAATTTTGAGTAGTACGTGTTTTGCGTTTTTTCGTTTCATCCACATATGTTCCACAAATGCATTCAAGCTCCACAAGGCATTTTGGACATGAAGGGAAAAACTTGATATATACCTTTTTGAAAAGGTTTCAAGGAGCTCTTTATATTGACACCACTTTATTGACTGTGCGATAATTTTTGAGCGATTTAGCATTTTTGCGTAAACTGTTATTGTGCATTTGAAGGGCAAAACGTGGAGCAACAAATTCGAGATTAGGGTAACAAATTAGCAACAAAATAGCAACAAATTCCTGCATACTTACATTTTTGAAATTTTGCATTTTAATTTGTGGCGTACCCAGCTTGACGTCAAGCTTGGTACGCCACAGATTTAAGGGGTAAGGGCAGGAGCAACAAATTCAAGATAGGGGTAACAAATTAGCAAAAAATTCCTGCATACTCAGAATTTGAAATTTCGATTGTGACGTACCCAGACCTCTCTATTTTTTATTTCCTGTACTTTATTATCGGTATTGGCTTCATCAATTTCTCTTATTATGTCCTTTCGCTGCTACTTTTTCTTTCTTTCAACCATAGCATGATATTCTCTTTTTTCTCCCTGTATTTTTCCTTCGCCCCGCTACCCTTTCCCCATCTCTTTAACTACTTTCGTACTTCTCTGTTTATCCTCTCCCCTATCTGCTTTTCCGACTCTCCCGTTTTTTAATTAATTCTTTAATTGAATTTTATTTCATTTATGTTATTTTGTTTATTTTATTTTGTTTTATTATATTTTATTTTGTATTTATAATATTTTATTTTATATTTATAATATTTTATTTTATATTTTTAATATATTATTTTATTTTGTGTAATTTTATGTTTTTAAAATATTTTATTTTACTTTATTTGATTATTAATTTTATTCTATTTATTTTATTTTAATTTTAATTTTAACTTAAATTTTAGTCAGTTTTATTTCATTGTAATTAATTTTATTTTATCTTATTTTGTTAGATTTTTTTAAAATTATGTAATTTAAATTATAAATAAAATAAATAATATGGAAAATAAAGGGGCAACACCACTGTAGCCCTACTGAAAAAGTCCTGAAATTGAAAATTTAATTTATATATAGAGGGAACGGAAGTTTTTATTAAACACACATTCAAGTTGTTAACTTATTTTTTAACTGCAGTTTCATTTTCAAAAACGTCTTTTTGTTTCCTGAAATTGAAAATTTAATTTATAGATAGAGGGAACGGGAGTTTTTATTAAACACACATTCAAGATGTAATCACATTTTTTTAACTACAGTTTTATTTTTTTCAAAAACGTCTTTTTGTTTAATACCTCAACTTAGCAGAATGACCAGCCTTTGATGTAAATGTTTTTTAAAAGTTTTATTAAATTTCTTCTTACAAACGTTGTTAAGAAAATATAAATAGGAACAATTATTATGTTTTATTCTTTCGCTAGAATAAAAAGATTTTTCTTACGGTACAATTTTAAATTCCTTAGTAAAAACGGTATGTAATACTATAATGTATATACGGGAGCTTAAATGTAGGATGATATACTTAGAAGTGGATCGCTGAAACAATAAAGCATAATGATTTTTCACTTTATAACGCTTTTCAGTGTAAAAGCCATAAGTCTTTAAAAAAGGGTAAAGCATAAATTATAATTTACAATAATTATTGGTACCTAATTTTTTCTTTTTTTGATCTCCACAAAATGTGTTTGTAAAAAAACATCACTTTTTCAAGTTATAAGTCAATAACAAGAAAAAACGCGTTTTTTCTGCCTTTCGATAATTTCTCAGGGTTGCCGTAAGAAATTTAGTTGAACGTCAAATTCGTCTTCAGCACCCCAAAATTATAAATTACACCAGTAATTTCCACTTTAACTGAACGATATGCAAGAAAAAAAAATTAAACGATTATTTGGATTCGACCTTCTTTCAATTATACTACAGTGCTTTTGTTCAAATATGCAGTCAAACTATCAGCAAATAAGCGCAAACCGAGTTTGCATTCAAAAACCAAATTCAAACTAAAAAAATCGTAGTCATGTATTTTGTGAGTTAAAAGGATTTGAAAAATAGTGGTCTTTCATTAGCCGTGACTACAAATCTTAAGTTTTATCAATTTTGTCTTTGGCTATAAAACCTTGATTAAACCTGCTAACAATCGCATTCAAAAACTTAAATTTAGCTGCATCAGTTCGCTCAACTAAATAAACAAATATTTTACATGGCCCAAATTCAATGGACGGGAGTGTAATAAAATACAAGTTATGGCAAGTTATGTACCTTAAAACTTGGCTTGTTCAATTCTCATTTCAAAATGATATAACATTGTTGAAAATATTCCATAAATAACTAAAACAAAAATATTTTTCTGAAATAATCCGACTTTTTACCTAATTAGGTAATTAGTGCTGTTTTTTTTTTTTTAAATAAAAGAAGCTTAATGAATACTCCAAAAGGTATGTTTAGTTGGTAGGCTAAGTTTATACATGGTTGATAGCATACAAATAGCGGAAAACCCTATCCTTTCGGCCTTTTGACCGGAAATGGCAGCCCTAAAGCACTGCATACCCAAAGCAGGGTCATAATATACTTTTTTTAAAAGGGTTAAAATTATGCTATACAAAAAATGATGTATTTGTTGCTGAATAATAAGTAATAATCTCGTCTTCGATTTCAATTAAACAATCTTTTTCGTGTCCAAAATCAAACTTTTTTCATTTCCAATATATTTCTCTAAGCTTATTGTTATTATAGTAGGAGATCCCGCCATAGGACGACCTAACCTCATCGTTATACCAGTTGAGAGTTATATGAAAGGTAGTGTCTAATGTCGTTTTCTATTGACTTTTGAGATTTTTGTGTACAAATCTCTGATTTTCCACTGCAAATAGAATATGAAATCTACTTTTGTAATTGTGTACGAAATCTGTGCGTATAAAAAAAATAAAACAACAACAAATGTTCAGACAAATGTCAAACAGAGGAGTGTGTGTGAAAGTGCGTGTGTTTGTATGCGTGAATCTTGATAAAAATCCAGATTTAGATTCTTGAATCTCAGATTCATTTTTTTGTCATTATTTGAATCTCAAGACGCAAATAGATCATGAAATCTGAGATTTATCCACTATTTCCCCTCTTCACCCCCTTTCAGCTCTCAGATTCACAAATCTCATTCTGAATCTCGTCAATAGAAAACGACATAAGGAAATAAACTGCATATGTTAGAAAAAATAAAAGAACTTGAACGTATCTGTCAAAATTTTAATTTAACTTACCGTTTTTACGGAGGGATTTTTTTAAGAGGTTCTTATTTTCATATTTCAATTTATCTATTTATTGATCCTCATATTTTAACTCACTCTGGTATTTGCCCTGAAAAAATCACCGAAATTAAATTATTTTACCCCAAGTGCAATGGTTACTTTTTTGCTGCAAAAATAATGCCTAAACTCAGGGTCTTTAAATGTCTTGCCATATAAGCAGGATCGCGTATTCAAAAATACCGAAAAATAAACTTTAAGGCTTGGCAACCCTTTGCCTTGACAGGATATCGCTAGGCAACCCATATGCATTTTATTTTCTTAGACACTACCTTTCAGAAAATATAACTCTCAATTGGTATAAGGATGAGGGTAGGTCGTCCTATTGTGACTTGGGAAATAGATTTCCACGCCATCTACCATTTGTAGCGACAACCTGAAAATGATATAGATTTTTTTTTTATTTGCAGTTCAATGTAGTTTTCATAAGAAAAAAAACAAAAAAGACCTCGAGAGAAATTTATTTTACGAATTAATTTTATATGAACGAGTATCAATTTTATGATTGTAAAATGATAATAATATGTGTTTATATCTAAATCAGGTTTAAAATATATCAAAAAGAATAATAATTCCTATTTAATTTGTCTCCAAAAAGAGAAGCAAATCGCAGGAAAACAACAACAAATACTACAAAAAATATAGAAACTATTTTGGTTTAATTTTCTTTCAAAATTGTTGAAAATAAAAAAAAATGCTTACCTACTATTATTTGTGAAAAAGCAAAACAAATAAAAGAATAATTTAATAACTTCTATATTTTTTTAAGTATTTTTTGTTGTTTTCAGGCGATTCGCTTACACTTTTTAAATACAAATTACACAGGTATTATACTTTTTGATATATTTTAAACCTGATTTAGATATAAACACATATTATTATCATTTTACAATCGTAACATTGATACTCGTACATAACATAAAATTAATTCGTAAAATAAATGTTTTTCGAGGTCTTTTTTATTTTTTTCTAATAGAAATTACATTGAGCGGAAAATCGGAAAATAATCTATATAACTTTCAGGTTTTCGTCGCTATCCACCAGGTGTCGTGATGCCAAGTGTCAATGGCGGCATCTTAGATTTTTTATATCTTACTATGCTATGTGAGTAGAGTAGCGGAAATGCAAAATACAGTAAAAATGATAATTGATATTCATTCATTACTATCACAATGGTTTGAACATAGTTTGAGACTCATCATTTGCGAGTGGCAATGGTGCAGTGTATGTATGGCTTGATTGCTAACCTGTAGGTGTGGGTTCGAGCCCTACCTCAGGCAGCATTCTCTTCTTTATCCCCCAGCTTCGAAGCCACCCCACAGTGTGGGAATTCGCTCATTTAGCGGAATTAAATTAATAGCGCTTACAGATTTAACTTTTTGAGAATTCTTTTTTTGCAAGATTAATTATAAATATATCAATAAAGAAATATAATAACAATTATTTAAATATCAAATTTTGTATGTACAGAGCTCTGAAAGTACAAGTTTTTTCCCATTCGTGGACTCATTTTTAAAAGTACTGTACGGTCACAAAAAAAAAAAAATTTACCATTTCTTTTTTACAATATTATTTAAAAATAAGGACAAAAAATTACAAGATGTTCTACTATGGAACGGAAAAGGGTAAGAACGGAATCGGAATCATCCTTGCAAAAGACCTCTTAGGCAGCATATTGTCCATTTCGAAATCTAGTGACCGTTTGATGTCCCTTAAATTGGTGATTAAAGGAAAGTTGTGGAATATTGTCACTGCATATGCTCCCCAAATTGGATGTGAGCAGGTGGAAAAAGATGCATTTTGGCTTGATTTTCACAACCTACTTAAGGACATCCCAAAGGAAGAGTTTTTGTTCGTGGGCGGAGATTTAAATGGACATGTCGGGAAAACAAACGAAGACTATGAAGATTGCCATGGAGGCCTCGGATACGGCACTAGGAACTCTCCTGGTGAAGACATCCTGAGCTCGTGCAAAACATATGGTCTTATCGTACTAAATACCATGTTCATCAAACAAAGCCGACACCTGGTCACTTACAGCAGTGGTGGAAATGAAACCCAGATTGATTACCATTTGGTATCTAGTTTCATGAAACCTCGGGTCAAGGATGGTAAAGTGATACTGGGAGAAGCGATCGCCCACCAACACCGTCTCCTAATGACAGAATTTTTTATGGAGACAGTGAACGACAACAAAAAGACAAAGACTTTTGGGAAGATCAAATGGTATAATCTGGATAAGGAAAAAGGCGAAACTTTTATTTCGAATATGCAAAACTATCTGTATAACAACACCAATATATTTCTAAATGAAGAGAGTACAGCACAAAGTATGTGGGACCTCCTACAGCGAACTTGCATAGAAAAAGCCAAAACACTGTTAGGGGTTTCAAAAGGACATAACCAACAAGGCAAAGAAACATGGTGGTGGAATGATGAAGCTAAAGCATTTGTAAGTAAAAAGAAAATGGCTTTCAAAGCTTGGTCGAAGTGCCCCTCTAATAATACAGAGCAAAAGTCGCGCCTCGAAGTGGAATACAGAAACTGCAAGAAAGAAGCGAAGAAGATATGTGCCCAAATTCAAGCCAAGAATACGGAAGACCTGTATCGGGAGCTAGATGTTATTTCTACCCCGACTGCTGATGCTATTCAAGAGCTACGACAAAACGTGAATAAGGGCGCAACCATCTTCAAAATAGCCGCTCAAATAAGAAGAAATGCTCAGGAGATCTGTTCGCCAAAGTTTATTAACAATGCTCAGGGCCAACTACTTGTGGAAAACTACGAAATCCTCCACAGGTGGCGACAGTATTGTGACGAACTTCTAAATGAACAATTTCCAAGGCTACACTTTCCAATGGCTTCACCTAACTTAAGCGAAGTATCCGATGTCACAGTCGAAGAAGTTAGTGAGGCTGTTAAATACTCCAAAAAGGGAAAAGCTGTTGGGCCAGACGAAATACCCTCAGAGTTTTGGAAAAAGATGGGAGACATCGGGTCTAGATGGTTCATGGTTCTTGTTTCCAAGCTTATACGAGGTGATCGAATGCCTAATCAATGGAGGGAAAGCTACCTTCTTCCAATATACAAAGGGAAGGGTGATAATCGAAGCTGTGATAATTACCGTTCGATTAAGCTGATGTCACATACCATGAAGATCGTTGAGCGAGTCTTGGGTAGCCGACTGCGAAAAATAATAAGGCTATCTGATGACCAGTGCGGGTTTGTTGCGGGTAAATCAACCACAGATGCAATCCAGAGTATCAGAATCATTATGGAAAAACATCGAGATTCCTTGGAGGATTTGCATGTGGTATTGGTTGATTTTGAAAAAGCATTCGATCGACAACCACGAGATCTGATATGGGTGGCCCTCGAACAACAAGGAGTTCCGGAAACCTATGTGCGAATAATTATGGACATGTATGATGGAGCAGTTACTAAAGTAAGATGTGCAGCTGGAGTCACCGAAGAATTCGAAATCACAGTAGGTGTACACCAGGGAAGCGTCTTGAGTCCTCTGCTCTTTATTACCGTTCTTGATTACCTGCTTGAAGGCAAAGTGACGGACACAAAAGTTCATCAGTTATTCTTTGCTGACGATGGAGCCATCATAAGTGAAGACCCGATATCCCTGCAACGAGCACTTGATGTATGGGTGGATGTTCTAGAAGGTAATGGGTACCGCATAAGCGCGAAAAAGACAGAATACCTATGCTGCCCATTTTCTGATCCACACAGGCCTATTCCTGACATTTATTTGAATTGTGTAGTGCTTCCCAAGTGTGAAAAGTTTAAATATCTGGGGTCTATGATAAATAACGAATGTACTTGTGATGACGATATCAATCATCGCGTAAGCGTAGGGTGGATGAAGTGGCGGGAAAATTCTGCTATCTTCTGTGATCGAAAAGCTAAAAAGGAAGGCTCTACACCGCAGTTGTGCGTCCAGCACTCACATACGGTTCACAATGTTGGACAATGTACAAAAAGTATGAGAGTAAGTTAACGGCAGCTGAGATGAAGATGCTTCGTATGACAGCAGGAGTAACAAAGCTTGATAGAATTAGAAGTACGAAAATCCGAGGAAGCCTTCATGTTAAAAATATCATCTCCCAAAAAATTGAACACGACCGACTCAGTTGGTATTGCCATGTTCAAAGGAGAGATCCTGAGAACCCCGTCAAAAAAGCAATATCAATAAAAAGAAAGGTAGGCCTAAAAACTCCTGGTACAAGCAAATGCAAAAACACCAGCATTCAGTTGGCCTTAGAAATGGAACAATACAAAACCGGGAGGCTTGCCGCCGATTTCTGAGGTCAACTCGGCGAACCCCACAAGCGGATCACTAGTGTGAAGCAGTAACGTGGGATAGTTATGGTCCCCTCGATATCGAGATCATAACAGCGCCGAGAAAAAGGAAGAAGAAGAATATTATTTAAAAATAAGTAAACTAATGAGTAGAAGTACGATTAATACCATATATATACACACATTTTTGATTTACAGAGCTCTAAAAGTACACGTTTTTGGCACTTTGATAGACCCTCTTAAAAAATTAATTTCGCACAGAAAAAAACTTTTCATTCATTTTTGTTGGTACTATTCATAACTATTATATACGAAAATGAAATAGAAATAATTTTGTATGCATAATTAGCCAATTTTTTGATAAACGGAGTTCTGAAACTACATAAAGATTAACTGGAAACATTGGGTTTTTTGCCTTTTTTGCAGGACTCATCAAATTCTTTTTTGTTTTATCTTATGGTGGTCTGCTATCATAATATGAGAAAGTTACTTGATCTTAGACTATTTACAGTAGTCTTAAATTCTCAATGAGTCGGGAAAAGTATGTGAATTTCAAGCTTCCCCAGTTTCGACCGATTTGAGTCCATATTTCACTGAATATTTAACAAAGCGTTCTTATAGTTGCCATAAATAAATTTATTCTATCTTCAGAAAGCAGCACATTGTCTAAGCCACGAATTATAAATGACCAAGCACTTGATTATTAACTTAGGTATGCAAATATGAAAACCCTGCTTAAATATCGATAAACGTTATGGAAATTAAAAAATATTAAATTATTTAAATTTTTTTTATTATTACTAAAACACCCTTTATCCGATATAATCTTTTTTTATTCCCTGGTAATTTTTTCTTTTAATTTTTCAAATTACTTTCTTCTTTTTTCTCTTACTCTAAATTTTGGATTTGAACACCCAGTATTTCTGTTATAACTATTTTTAAATGCAATTCACTAGCCTATTGTTTTTTAAACACCTTGTGAAATAAAAAAAATTCTTAAATTTATAACATAGCTAACCAAATCCTAAAAAATTATTCAATTTTGGTCATCTTTTTTTTTGTTGAATAATCACTTATAAAAATCAAAAAAAAATATATTATAACATAATTGGGGTTCCAAATTTTAGTGATTCTTGAAAGATAATATATCAAGCTTTGCATTGAATATTGTCTCTTAGCGGAATAACGCGGAATAACTAAAGTTTTGCTCTAACAGAGGTACAAAAATCGAAAAAAACATGTCTCTCAAGTTAGCAGAGCAAGGTCAGCAGAACATATGTTTTGTTATTGGATCTTTTAGTGCTTATTAAGTGCTAATTAAGTGCCCCAAAATTAAATTAAGTGCTTAAATTAATGTTCTGCTAACTTGATTTAAAGTTAGCAGAGCAATTACGAGAAAATGCCCTAAACTGCTCGTAGAAAAATCGGGTTTGGTATAATATTTAGGTGCTAATTAAGTGCTCTACGAATCCCAAAAAAAAATTCCAAAAATAATTTTTTTTCCAAAAATAATTTTTTTTCTGTGATTTTCGAAAAAAAAATTTTTTTCAAACTGTCTTAAATAATTAAGTGCTTAACTAATATAAGTTAAGTACCCCATTTTCCGAAGAATTTTCCGAGATTTTCCATTAAAAAAAAATATTTTCATTTTCCATACAAATTCATGTTCTGCTAACTTGAATTTGGATTTTTTCAAAAAATTCAATTTTTTTCGACAAAATTCGAATTGAATAATTAAGTGCTCGACTAATTTGAATTAAGTACCCCATTCTCCGAAGAATTTTCCGGGATTTTCCATTAAAAAAAAATATTTTCATTTTCCATACAAATTCATGTTCTGCTAACTTGAATTTGGATTTTTTCAAAAAGTTCAATTTTTTTCGACAAAATTGGAATTGAATCATTAAGTGCTCGACTAATTTGAATTAAGTACCCCATTTTCCGAAGAATTTTCCGAGATTTTTCATTAAAAAAAAAAATATTTTAATTTTTCATACAAATTCGTGTTCTGCTAACTTGAATATTGATTTTTTCAAAAAATTCCACTTTTTCGACAAAATTCGACTTAAATAATTGAAAGTTCGACTAATTTGAATTAAGTGCTCCATTTTCCGAAGAATTTTCCGAGATTAAAAAAAAAATTGTCATTTGTGTTCTGCTCACTTGAATATTGATTTTTTCAAAAAATTCCACTTTTTTCGACAAAATTCGACTTAAATAATTGAATGTTCGACTAATTTGAATTAAGTGCTCCATTTTCCGAAGAATTTTCCGAGATTTTTCATTAAAAAAAAATATTTTCATTTTCCATACAAATTCATGTTCTGCTAACTTGAATTTGGATTTTTTCAAAAAATTCCACTTTTTCGACAAAATTCGACTTAAATAATTGAAAGTTCGACTAATTTGAATTAAGTGCTCCATTTTCCGAAGAATTTTCCGAGATTAAAAAAAAAATTGTCATTTGTGTTCTGCTAACTTGAATATTGATTTTTTCAAAAAATTCCACTTTTTTCGACAAAATTCGACTTAAATAATTGAATGTTCGACTAATTTGAATTAAGTGCTCCATTTTCCGAAGAATTTTCCGAGATTTTTCATTAAAAAAAAATATTTTCATTTTCCATACAAATTCATGTTCTGCTAACTTGAATTTTGATTTTCTCAAAAAATACATTTTATTTTTGACAAAATTCAATGGAGTAATTAAGTGCTCGACTAATTAAGTACCCCATTTTCCGAGATTTTTCATTAAAAAAAAATATTTGCATTTTCCATACAAATTCGTGTTCTGCTAACTTGAATTTGGATTTTTTCAAAAAATTCCACTTTTTTCGACAAAATTCAAATGGAGTAATTAAGTGCTCGACTAATTTGAATTAAGTACCCCATTTTCCGAAGAATTTTCCAAGATTTTTCATTAAAAAAAAATATTTTAATTTTTCATACAAATTCGTGTTCTGTTAACTTGAATTTTGATTTTCTCAAAAAATAAATTTTTTTTGACAAAATTCAAATGGAGTAATTAATTAGTCGAACATTCAATTATTTTAGTCTAATTTTGTCAAAAGTGGAATTTTTTGAAAAATCCAAATTCAAGTTAGCAGAACATGAATTTGTATGGAAAATGCAATTTTTTTTTTTTAATGAAAAATCTCGGAAAATTCTTCGGAAAATGGAGCACTTAATTCAAATTAGTCGAACATTCAATTATTTAAGTCGAATTTTGTCGAAAAAAGTGGAATTTTTTGAAAAAATCAATATTCAAGTTAGCAGAACACGAATTTGTATGAAAAATTCAAATATTTTTTTTTTATGAAAAATCTCGGAAAATTCTTCGGAAAATGGGGTACTTAATTCAAATTTCTCGAGCACTTAATTATTCAATTCGAATTTTGTCGAAAAAAATTGAATTTTTTGAAAAAATCCAAATTCAAGTTAGCAGAACATGAATTTGTATGGAAAATGAAAATATTTTTTTTTTAATGGAAAATCTCGGAAAATTCTTCGGAAAATGGGTCACTTTTTTTTCGAAAATCACAGTTTTTAACCGATTGGGCTGAAATTTTGTGTGGAGCTTAAAAATACGTAGGATTTTTTTGAAATATTAATTTTTAAAGAAATGGCATTAGTTTGAAAAAATTATTTCATTCCAAAAACAAAATTCGTTGAAAAAAAGACCATAAAATCGTTAAATTTTAATATTCATACGTACTTCACTAGAGAATAGTATTTTTAAGCTCCACACAAAATTTCAGCCCAATCGGTTAAAAACTGTAGGAGTTAGTTGGTCACCCGATGGGAGCACAGGATTTTACTATCATCCTGAACTACACCGCCATTTAAAAAATTTCACATCATTAAAAAATTTAACATTAGCCTATTCTGTTACCTATTAATATACTTAATTAAACTAAACAAACACCAAAAGAAAATAATATTTCTTCTTTGTTTTATACGCTGATGAATATGACGCTCGATTTCATGGTTTACAAGGTGTTATTACCCCTTAAGAAAAACCGGTTTTGGCATCAAACAAGACAAGTCATTTTTAGAATTAAATTCCGCTTAATTCGCGAAATCCCACACTGTGCACCCGTGGGATTATATGAGATAATAGTCATCTTATTCTCAATTCACTGTACCCACAAAAAATTTTTTCCTATCTTTCTATTCCTTCTGACTAGTGCCGTGCAGTTAGCATTTAAAAGACCTTTGGCCCGTTCTTTTATTAAATAAAGTTAAATTTGGTTGTTGTGTCAAAAATATCGTTGTATTTGTTTTTGTAAGATTTTGTTAGAAAATTTCAACTTTGATTTAGGAACGACTAATGTTACATTTTGTTGATCTGTCAAAACAAAATTTTTTGAGATCAATTTTATGAATGAATAAATAAGAAGGAATTAATTTGGTACTGAAATAATTCTTTTAAATTGAATTCTAAGCAAATTGAAACAAAAATATTCATTAAATAATTTCAAATATGAAAACAAATAAAATATTCTCTTCTCACATTTTCCCCCCTCTTCCCTATTTAGTTGTGTTTGACAGATTAACTTTGAAACTCAAGTCGAGAAGCTGAGTTGAAAAAAATTACAAAGTGTAATTATTTGACACTTCAACATTGGATTTAGGAACGATGTTGTGACGTCACGATGTTACATTTCGTAACTTTTTTCTCATTTAGGAACGATGTTAACTAACTACTACTATTAACTATTGTTAACAATAGTTAACATCGGCGTATAAAAGAACGCACTTCTTAGGTCTTACAGGCATATAGTTAAAATTATTATTATTGTTATATCATTCAAGGTTGAAAAGTAACTTTCCGTAACTGGCAGTGTTCATTATGGTTTTCAAAAAAATGATGAACCAGTTCCTTATATTTTGACATAAGCTCATGCGAACTAATACTTATTATAGGTAATGAGATTTAATTTTTTTTATAACTTTGTCCATATTAAAATATAGATGAATTTCCAGGGATTTACTTTCTTTCAATGAGGTACATATGAACATGGATTATTATTTTTCTTTCACGGCTTGTCTAAAAAAGTATTCCATTTCCTGTTAATTCTGACTGATTAATAAGTAGTTAAGAAGTGGGGCGACCTAGCATTAAAAAAGAGTTCAATTATACGCTTTGTGATAAAAGATTTAAATTTATATCGTTGGCAGTACTCAATATAAGAGTTATTTTAAGATATTGGGCCACCATGTTTTCCATCCGGAAGGGGAGATACAAGAGTTTTTCTGTGTTGCACTCTCTTTGTTGCATGTCTTAGTATAGGTAAAGAAATATTTTTATTGATATGGTATATGATAGAGAAGTATTTTTTAACGCCCAATCGAATTAAATTAATATAAAAATGTCTCTGCCATCATGTTAAAAGTTATTAGACTCTTTATAGTCTATTTAATAGACCGGAGCTCCAGAGCAAAAATAGAATAAATTCGTTCAAGAGTATTTATTGCTGATTATGATTCCTTGGCATAAAAGAATACTCCAGCCAAAAGTGCTCCTAAATCCATTGGTGCATTTCTGAGAAAACGGCAACACTGGTCGGTTTTCAGTTTTTTTTTTTATTTAACTCGAAAACCAAGCCTAACTTTGAAATGGTTCAAGGACACTTTTCATAGCAAATTATATTTTCTGTCAAGTTAAGATGGCTAAAAAAGTTTTAAAAATCATTTTTGACCTTAAAGAAAATCCCAAACAAATCAAAAATTCTTTTTTTTTTTTTATTGAGATCTAAAACGCAACCTAGGACCTTTACAGATCATCAAAGAGGGGACTAAGTTAATGTAAAAAGTTCGACTTAAATACAAAAAAAAAATATTATAAACTAAAGTTAATTATTATATGAATAGCAAAAGAAATGTATACATGTATATTAGACTGGGCCAAAAAAATAAAATATTTTTTTTTTTGAAAGTTACTTCGAAAATCTTGTTCAGGATGATGAAAAAAAAATTTGGTGAAAATTTGAGCCGTTAAAAAAAATTTTAAGAGGTCTATCATCGGTGTTTTTTATTTTTATACATGATATAATGTTTTACAACAGAACTGCTAGACGATCAAAGTAAAAAAAAATTCTGTTCATTTTTTCTTATATAAAATTAAATTATGATTAATATATATTAATCATAAATAATATAATAATGGTGATATTATTTTCTCTATTTTACCTGTTTCACAAACTGTGGCATGTAAAATCTTATTGCCGATCAAAATTTATCTGTAATGTATGTATTTTGCTTCGAAAAAACACAAAGCGCCTTCAAATTAGTAAAAATTTGCAAATTTTAATTAAATTTTTTTTTAGAAAAGGTACCTCAAACAAAGGATTTTTTTCATTTTTAATATGGCTTCTGCTGACTACAGTACACACATAAAAGGTAATATCTTCCAAACCAATGTCAGCTACCGTAAATCTTATTTCTTTTATTTAGCGATGGAAAACGCACAAAAACTGAAAAACCACGCACACGACTTTTGTTTACAATAATTCACCGTTTTACGCGAGGAAACACGAAGAAAATTTTTTATTTTTTAATTTATAATTTGTTCAAATGACACTTTATAAATTTAAACTAAAACAAATTTCCTGTTTACTGCGATTAAAATATAAATATTAAAGGCCGACCTGACAGATTGGTGCCCATTTTTGACAAACAAATTTTGACAACGTTCGGAATATAATAACCTTATTATGTGTACTGTGGCTGCTGACGTTTGATTAAAATTTAATATTCTCGTATTACAATTTAATACTTTTTATATTAGTTTTTAATAAATTTGTATTATATTTTAATACAATTATATTAAAATGTAATATAATTATATTAAAATGAAATACAATACACTCAAATATAATACAAAAATATTAAAATCCAATACAGCGGTATTAAAATTCAATACAAGATTAGAATTTAACCCACGGAGATTATTTTTTAATAATTTTTGTATTGCAAGTAGTAAACTTAATACTTAAATATTGAAATTTAATACCAAAAAGATTAAAAATAATTTTAATATTTTGGAAGTATTAAATTGTAATATTTTTTGTATTGAAAATTGCTTTAATACAAGAGCTGTATTAAAAAATACTCCAGAATTTTTAACCGTGTAAATATACTGTATAATAAATTAAATTATAATCGCTCATGCTTGCTTCTTCTTCTTCTTCTCCATTATCGACGATAGTCATGATCTCGGATGGGGTAACAACTCTCCCACTTTACTGCTTCACACTACGGCTCCGCATGTGGGGTTCGCCGGGTTGACCTCAGGAAACGTCGGCAGGCTTCTCGATTTTGAATTGTTCCATGTCTAAGGCCAACTGAATGCAGTTGTCGTTGATTTGTCTTCTCCATGAGTTCTTAGGCCTGCCTCTTATTCGCGATTGCGTTGGAACGTCGTAAGTGATCGCCTTTTGAACTGGGTTCTCAGGGTTTCGTCTTTGTACATGACAGTACCAGCTTAAACGGTCATGCTGTATTTTATCCAAGATGGTGTTTTTGATGTGAAGGCTTCCTCGGATTTTCTTGCTTCTGATTCGATCAAGCTTGTTACTCCTGCTGTCATACGAAGCATCTTCATCTCAGCTGCTGTCAGTTTACTCTCATACGTTCTGTACATTGTCCAACATTGTGAACCGTATGTAAGTGCCGGGCGAACAACTGCAGTATAGAGCTTTCCTTTCAGTTTAGGGGGCATTTTTCGGTCACAGAAGGTGGCAGAGTTTTGCGCCACTTCATCCACCTTACACTTATTCGGTGGTTGATGTCGTCATCACAAGAAGCTTGGTTGTTGATCATAGATCCAAGATATTTGAACTTTTCGCACTTGGGAAGTGTTGTTCTATTCAGGTAAATGTCCGGAATAGGGCTCATGCTTGCTTAGCCCTAATTTTTATCAATTCATATTAAAATACAAAACTTTTTAGAAGTATGTCTAAAACAAAAAATAAAGGAATAAAATAGCAAAAAAAACTGTTTTAGCCAAAAATGTAAATATGCCAAGAAGCAAATTCAATTATTGTGGGTGTCTTGGAGGAACAGACTAATATCTTTTTTAAAAACATTAATTGATTTAGAAATATTTCTGATATGATCAGGCAAAGAGTTCCATAATTTGGCAGAACGCACCATG
Source organism: Episyrphus balteatus (assembly GCF_945859705.1). Classification (NCBI taxonomy): domain Eukaryota; kingdom Metazoa; phylum Arthropoda; class Insecta; order Diptera; family Syrphidae; genus Episyrphus; species Episyrphus balteatus. The sequence goes on along the minus strand of NC_079134.1, from coordinate 81,485,868 downwards.
AAGGAACGCGCCATAATGTTAGTTCTATGGGGAGCTGTATTAATGTTCGTTGGATGAAGTCGAAGTGCGCTAAACGTAATGCTGTCATGAATATATATAATATGAAGGAGTTTTAGTTTTAATAGTTTTAAAAATTAAAATCATTGAACGCATTTCAATAAAATTTTCAAAAGATAAGCCAAGAAACTTAGTTACAAGTTCACTAATATGATCAAACCTTCTTTTTTTAAAAACATACCTCACAGCAGAGTTAAAGCAAAGTTTAAGTTTATTAAGTAAACTCAAATTGCAGCCACTATAAACTTCACAGCCATAGAGTAAGAATGGAAAAACGAGGGCCGTGCATAACTTCCAGCGAACCTTGAGAGGTAAATAATCGCTTATCGAATATAGTTTTCTTAATGTGAAAGTAATTTTTCTGATTAAGCTGTTTACATGAATTTCCCATGATAATTTTTCAACCAAATAGAAACCTAGTACTTTAACGCTACTTTCATATGGAATTATATTGCCATCAAGATTCAGCAAATTTAATGAAACTGGATTCAAAGAGGTTCTGAAAACAATAGATTTTGATTTTCCAGCGTTTAAGGGGTTATATCTAGTTGTAAGTCCGAAAAAACGTTCTTTTTTGCGGATTTTTTGTGAAGAGGCATTTCATTATACAAAAAGAAAGAATACATGTACATATAGCAAATTTAATGTATAAAAATAATTCGCTGTGTATTTAGAAAAATATTGGGTTCCGTTATTTTTGTAGTAGATCTCTTAGACGACCTCCAAAAAAAGCTGTCTGGCGGTGAGCAAGATATCTCTGATACAAATCACCCAAAATTGAAAAATCCAAAATATTCATTTCCAGGATAGACAAATGCAGGTAATGAACGAAGGAATAGTCAAAATTTTGATTTTTGACAAAATGGCGGCTTCTCAAAGACAAAAATCGTTTTTTTTCACGAAAATTTACACTTTAAAATGGCATAAAAAATCCAATTATTGTCAAAAACCGTTTTCCTTCGTTCATCCTGAAAAAAGTATCAAAGAAAATTCAGTAAAAATTTCAAGCCGATCGGTCCAGCCGTTCCGGAGTAATCGTGCTCACCGCCAGACACATTTTTTTTGGAGGTCGTCTAGGAGATCTACTACAAAAATAACGGAACCCAATATTTTTTTAAATACACAGCGAATTCTTTTTATACATTAAATTTGCTATAGGGATATGTATTCCTTAGGTTTATATAATTAAATGCCTCTTTACAAAAAATCCACAAAAAAGAAGGTTTTTTTTGGCACTTACAACTAGATATAACCCCTTAAAACCAAAGAGTTTTCCTTGGCCCAGTTAAGTACCATATCAAAATCGAAAGAAAGTTCTGTTACACACCTGTTTGGATCACTCAGCTCAGTGGAATGTAGCATCTGTACGTGGTCGGCGTATATAAAAACAGAACTATGTTTAACAACCGAAGGCAAATCATTAACAAACATTGTGAAAAGCACAGGGCCCAAAATCGATCCCTGGGGAACGCTTCGGTGCACCGCGGTGGAGGGATAAAAATGACGAAGTTTCCATGTTCACGTTTACAGCCTGGCTTCTCCCATTAAGAAAGGAAAATATAAGATTACATGCCATCGTAGAGAAACGAGAAAAAGAAAATGTTTGCCGAACGCTGGGAAAATTAGTTTCAGAAATTTAATGGGAACTCCGTCATTTCCAACAGCATTTGATTTTATGGTTGAAAACGCTTCATAAAGTTCACATTCGGATATATTGCGGAAAGAAAAACTACTCTCTGCTTCAGGGTACAACACATCGGAACGGGAAGTGTTATTTGATGAGAAACAAGAAGCGAAATAAGAATTTAAAGAATTTACATCAATGCTGGAACTTAAGTTTGATGATGTATTATTTATTCCAATATCATTTAATTTAGACCCTAACTGTTTGGTGGAGTGTGCACCCGAAAAAACATTCACAGAACGCTTTCTTTTTTCAGAACGTACCTCTTTGCACACAAGATTTCTATAAAAGCAATAACAATTCCAACGATTCTCAGTACGCTCTTCTAGAAATGCTCTCAGTGCAAGATCTCGCAGCTCTTTAGCTTTACAGATGGATTTTGTAGTTATAATGTTAGACTTTTTATTTCTTTGTTTCAGTTGTGTGGAACAAACTTATCCAATAAATACTTCATGACATCATTTAATATTAACAACCTTGAATCCACATCTTTTGTTGAGTAAAACGACCCCAAGTCATAAAAAAAGCTTCGGATAACAGTTCATTTACATTTACTGTGTTAAAATCTCTAACAAGAAATTTGAACTCGACGTATTATTATTATGATTAATGTGAAAGGATCCAAAAAATAAACGCATGCTTAGAGACACCATGCATCCAAAATTGATCAGTAAAGTTCACAAATTCGGGTTTACTCACTACAAAAAAATTGATGAGACTTGTACTGCCGTGATGAATATCATAGTGTGTTGGTTCAGAGTTATGGGTAACAGTTAGGCCATAATTATTAAAAATTGGTATACTCGTAAGATAGGTCTGATCAATATTTAATAAATTTGTGTTAAAATCGCCCATTAGAATAATATTTTCATATTGGGGAGAAAGATCAGCAAGAATATCATCTAATTTGTTGATGCCTCCTGAAGGCAGATACACAGCACCGATTAGAGTTTTTATATTATTAAGATGGAATTCACAAAAAATGCATTCCAAACCCATATGACCATCAGAAACACAACATACTACTTTGCATTTCATTTTGTTTGACATAAAAAGCGCAACCCCTCCACCCCTACCAATATTTCTATCATTCCTCACTACATAGTATCCGGAAACTTCAATGGATTTATCAGAAACATAATCTTTTAACCATGTTTCAGAAACTCCTACCACATTCAGATAGCAACCCACAAGAATTGATCTTACTTCTTCGAGCTTAGAAGATTTCAAAGATGGTTTAAGACCTTGGCTGTTAGGCTAGGCGCACACATGCGATTTTGATCGCGCGATTATTCAGTCGCAAATTAGATGACAACAATTTCAATGACTGTAAACACAATTTTCAAATTTTTAATCGCGGAAAGCATGTGTGTTCACAGCCATTGAAATCCTTGTGATCCATTTTTGCGACTGAATAATCGCGCGACCAAAATCGCATGTGTGCGCCTAGCCTTAAAGTGACCGATATTCAAATTGTTACCTGTCCCTTCTAGTCTTTGTCTAAGAATCAAATTGTTGTTTGCTGATTTTCCCAAAGGGATATTATCAAATAGAGCCATGACATATGTAACTATATTTAACAGGGATAGATAAGAGAAAGCAAGCCAAACGATAAAAAAAAACCAAAAAGAAACTCGAAAAATTATATAAACTAAATTTAAAATATCTTTTTAATGTATCAGATCAAACCTTGTTCATAAAAACTTCATGAGAATCGAAATTGCAATTATTCAGATATTTGAAGAACCCGGACTTTGACTGACTTTTATAGTCGGCGAATTTAACTAACTCACGGAATTGATTTGTATTTCATTTTTTAGATAATCTCATTGTGAATAAGTCTGTCCTTGGGCATTTTTGGTTTAAATGAGTAAAAAGCACCGACCTCTTTTCCAAGATGGGGGAATCTCCCACGGGAGAATCAATTTTGAGTACAACACACACCTCAAAATTGATTCTCCCGTGGGCAAAATTTTTTTCCGCTTCGCGTGTGGGTTCCGAAAATTAAATATATTCTCATGTAAGCAAATTTTTTTCCGCTTTGCCTTCCACCAATTAAAACAGGTGGGATTTATTCGTTTCTTATCTTTGTATTGTGATGACCGCCCTATTTGCGAGATAATTTTCAAAATGACCCGCGCTTATCATGCGAGGTTGGTTGTATTCAAAGTTTCTTTTTCATTTAAAGAATCTGAAACAAAACGCGAATAAAATAGAACAAAAGTTATTCTACATTATTATTTTATATTTCGAAAAGTGTGGGGCTTATGTCCCAGTTAAATAAAAAATATGTTGGGCTAATGTCTCACTCAAGTGGGATATAATTCTTAAATTAAATGTCGTCCCACTCAAGTGGAATATAACTCCCAAAAATAAAGAGTGGGCGTTATGTCCTTGGGTCTTATGTCCCTGCGCCACATTTTTATCACATCTTGAAACTTATCTAGGTTAATGAATAATTAAGAGGCATATAAGAAATAAGAGCCAAATCTTTTTTGGAACCTATACCTCGATGGGATGGACATAAGTCCCAAATTGGTATGGGAGCCATTGTGCCCAAATAAATTTGGGACTTATATGCCTTTGAAAATAAGAAAAAGGGTAACATACCGGTTAACTTGCGTCTGCTCTTATGCTGACTCTTCTAACATTCGGCCTTATTTCTCAGTTGGGACTCGGCGTTATTTCACTTTGACAAAGTGCAATAAGGCCGAATGTTGAAATTCGGCGTTATTTCGCTTTTGTAAAGTGAAATAACGCCGAATTTTGGAATTCGGCGTTATTTCGCTCGGCGTTATTTCACGGCACCAGATGGGGGCTGTTCTCGATGTCCTATAATCCCAAAAAATTCACTTTTACGATAAGGACATACACCCAAACACGTTCCATGAAAAAAATTTGTCCCGTGAAAAATGCAATTTGATTTACTAATTTGCCTGGGCTATTTTGTTTAAAATTCATTTGAGTATTTTTTTCGTTTTTCAAGAGAAACTTTTCGTTGGTTGCTAATTTTACAATAATTGTTTTTCAGGCCATTGAAAACAGTAAAAGAGTTGGTATTAAATGTTCTTCTATGCAATAGACCAAAGCTAATGGCTCTCCGTCCCACGGTTGTCCAAAATGACTTATCTCGTTGCAAAAATCATAACTTTTGAACGGATTGAGTTAGCGGTACATTTTTTTTTTTATTTGAAGGAAATTTCTAGGGCTGTTATACCAATGAATTTCAATAAAATTATTTCACAGGGTGTTTCGGAATCATCGGCCAAAAACAGATTTTCTTAAAAAAAAAATATTTAAATTAAAATTGGTATGCCATTTTGTAGAAATCACTAATTCACATCTAAAAAAAGTTGAGATTACACTTTTCCATGATATTACGATTATAGAGAATGCCAAAGAAGTTGGTCCCGGAAGTCCGTCTGTCTGTCTGTCTGTCTGTATAAGGATCTACAGCCTAAACGGATGGACCGATTGACTTCAAATTTGGTATGTAGCATTTTTTGGAGACCCTCCGGAGGGGTTTTTGGAATAAATTTTTTTGGGCCAAAAAAAACGGTACTTGTCATACACCAATTTCAGTAAAGTTGTAATTGCTCAAAAACGGCTCCAACGATTTTGTTTAAAAAATTCAAATGTTAGTTTTAAAACAAGGTCTATCTTTTAATGAAAACATTTTTTTTGGAAAATCATTATTAACTGTACCTGCCATAGAACGGTTTTTTTTAAATCCGATATTCTCCGAAACGGCTTATTCGATTTCAACGAAACTTTTTTTGAAGAAGCGCTTATATAACTCAAATATAAACCAAAAATAAAATTTCAAAAAAAATAATTTTTGGATTTTTAAAAAAAATTTGAAAATTTTTTTTGAAAAATAAAATTTTCGAAAACGGGACATTGTATTTTTTTGAAATTTTGTTTTTAGATGTGGATTAGTGATTTCTACAAAATGGCATACCAATTTTAATTTAAACATTTTTTTTAAGAAAATCTGTTCCTTCTGCCTTCATTTTTTTTTCAAAGTACAAAATCTCGGCAGTGCGCAAGCATGCGCAGCTAAATATTTTTATTTTGGATCAACAATTGGTTGGTACACATACCCTATTCGGCTTAATGCATGGAACCGAATGGATTTTTTACGGTACCTGCCATAAAACCGTTTTTTTTTTCAAATCCGATATTCTCCGAAACGGCTTATTCGATTTCAACGAAACTTTTTGTGAAGAAGCACTTATATAACTCAAATATAAGACAAAAATAAAATTTAAAAAAAAATAAATTTTGGATGTTTAAAAAAATTTTTAAATTTTTTTTTGAAAAATAAAATTTTCGAAAACGGGACATTGTATTTTTTTGAAATTTTGTTTTTAAATGTGGATTAGTGATTTCTACAAAATGGCATACCAATTTTAATTTAAACTTTTTTTTTAAAGAAAATCTGTTTTTGGCCAATGATTCCGAAACACCCTGTGAAATAATTTTATTGAAATTCATTGGTATAACAGCCCTAGAAATTTCCTTCAAATAAAAAAAAATTGTACCACTAACTCAATCCGTTCAAAAGTTATGATTTTTGCAACGAGATAAGTCATTTTGGACAACCGTCCGTCCGTCCATTCGATCCGTATTTATAAAAATGCACATAAACAAAATTGCACACAAGGCCATAAGAATGCAAATAAATTTTTTTGTTTGTCATGTTTAGTTTATATTAAATCAATCCCTTGAAATCTGTTTGCTTTAAAAGTCTAAAAGTTACCAATTAATACGATTTTATCGAGTTTTAAAAACTTGCTTTTAACTAAAAAAGTCAAAGATTTAGAAAAAGTGCAAATTTTTGAATAGGTACACTTAAGTCGTTTCTTGACAAAAAAAATTAAAAATTGCACATTATACAGCCACACAAAAAAAAATAAAAGTTCTGACCTGTGGTTGCGACTAGGTATTTCATGGCGCAGGGACATAAGTCCCGAATTTTTTTTTCGGGACTAATGTCCCACTTTACTGGGTCACAAGTCCCGAATCCAATTCGGGAATTATGTCCCACCTTACTGAGACATTAGTCCCGAAAAAAATTTACGGGACTTATGTCCCACGTTTTTTTTTTGTATAAATATATCTATAGAGACTATTAAAGACTACAGCTGACGAAATAATAGAACCGATATTGTTCTCACGATTTTTTTTCGTAGTACCAACTCCGATGTAAGGTACGGTTACAAGCTGTTGGAAAACAAAAGCAAAGCTTGCAAATTTATTGGTAAGTCGAAATTGCATTGTGACAAAATATAAACAAATGTATAAAGTGAAAGTTTAATAATTGATATTTGTGATAACCGATATGAGTACTTACCAGGGTGAAGCGGAAAAAAATTTCTCAGATTCGAATCTCTTTAATTTGCACAACCCAAACGCGGAGCGGAAAAAATTTTGCCCACGGGAGAATCCATTTTGAGGTGTGCAAATAAAAATTCGCGCGAATTTTCGATTTTGATTTTTTTGCATATTTGGTGTAAGGGCATTGTCTCTGATTTATTCTCATTTAAATTTTTTACCTTAAATGAGTCAGAAAAATCCAAAAGAAATTTTATTTTTTTTTTTTTTTTTCATTTTAATATGCAAACTGCGTATTGGATTTAGTATTTCTCTCTATAACTCAGAAGTATGAAAAGTGTAGTTAGGGCCTTTACGAGATTATGGGCAGCATAGGTGTTCTTACAGGACACTATCTAACAGGTAGACACTCAAAAAGAATGGGCGTGTTCTCTAGCGATTTCTGCAGGAGTTGCATGATCAACATCTTCTGTGCACCTGCCCTGCTCTCTCTAATAGAAGAAAACTCCATCTAGGAGAATTCTTCTATGAGGACACTAGCAACCTTGTGAAAACGAAGGTCAAAAATCTGTCCTTAATCATAAGAAGCTCCGAGTGGTTCGGCTAGTGAGTTCCTAACTTCCTAGTCTTTCGTGGTATCACAATGGATCGATAAGGGCCTAAGTGTATCGGGTACTTTGCCTGACAACCACTAAAACCTAACCGAACCTTGTTAATATTCTGATTCTTGCTTTTTAAGACTATTCATAATAGTCTATTGAATAGACCCTTTTGACCCTCGTTCAAGAGTTTTTATTGCTGATTATGATTCCTTGACATAAAAGAATACTCCAGCCAAAAGTGCTACTAAATCCATTGGTGCATTTCTGAGAAAATGGCAACACTGGTCGGTTTTCAGTTTTTTGATTTAACTCAAAAACTAAGCTTTGAAATGGTTCAAAGACACTTTTCATAGCAAATTAAATTTTCTGTCAAGTTAAGATGGTTAAACAATTTTAAAAATTATTTTTCACTAAAATTCTAACCTAAAATCAAAGAAAAAAAAGTTAAAAAATTGACAATTTTATTTTTTTTTACTAAATCAAGGGGCATTTTGTATATGTACGTCCAAACTTTGCACAAATGAAATAAAGTAGAGGTAAAAGCCACACAAAAAAAATATAAAAGTTCTGACCTGGGGTTGCGACTAGGTTTTTCATATAGTTTTTGGGTCGCGGAAACCGAATCCGAAGTCCCTTTTGCTCCATCACGTCAGGTTTTCGAGATAACCTCAAAAAATGTCACGTCAGGTTTTTGAAATATCCTCAAAAGATGTCTAAACTCAAAAAAAAAGTTCTTATCTGACATTTTTTGAGGATATCTCAAAAACATGACGTGATACAACAAAATAGACTTCGGATTCGGTTTTAGCAACCCAAAAACTATATGAAAAACCTAGACGCAACCCCAGATAAGAAATTTTGGTTTTGACATTTTTTTGAGGATATCTCAAAATCCTGACGTGATAGGGCGAAATTTACTTCGAATCAGGATTCAGCGATCCAAAAACTATATGAATAACATATTCGCACATCCAGATTCGTGAAATTTTTTGAGGTTATCTCGAAAACCTGAGGTGATGGAGCAAAACGGACTTCGGATTCGGTTTCCGCGACCCAAAAACTATATGAAATACGGCGCAGGGACATAAGTCCCCGGGACACAAGTCCCGAATTTTTTTTTCGGGACTAATGTCCCGCTTTACTGGGTCACAAGTCCCGAATCCAATTCGGGAATTATGTCCCACCCTACTGAGACAGAAGTCCTGAATTTTTTAGTCGAAAATGGGACATAAGTCCCGAATAAAGTGAAAACTATTTTATATACATAAATTTTTACTATAAATGTTCATATAGGTACTAATTAATCCATAACATTAGTTTTTGGTGCCATGAAATACGCCCAAGTGAAATAAGGAAGTATTTCGCGAATTGGTATAATTTTAATTTTCAAAAGAGAAATAAAGCCATTTTTCAACATTTGGCTTTCTCTTTCGCGTCAATTTATTTTCAAAAAAAAAAATAAAAGAAAAGTGCCTCGTTTCGGTTTATTAAAGCGAAATAATACCATTATGATTTTTAAATCATTCTTACTTATCAAAGAATAAGTTTTATATAAAATTTGTCTTTATCCAGTTTGCTCCAAGGAAACAAAATATAACTCAAACTTCAAAGAGAATATTTTGTCAGTTTAATGTTTGTTCCAAAGATATGCTTGTGTTCTAACTCGATAAACGCGAAGCGGAAAAAAATTTCTCAGATTTGAATCTCTTTAATTTGCACAACCCAAACGCGGAGCGGAAAAAATTTTGCCCACGGGAGAATCCATTTTGAGGTGTGCAAATAAAAATTCGCGCGAATTTACTCCAGTTTGCTCCAAGGAAACAAAATATAACTCAAACTTCAAAGAGAATATTTTGCCAGTTTAGTGTTTGTTCCAAAGATATGCTTGTGTTCTAACTCGATAAACGCGAAGCGGAAAAAAATTTCTCAGATTTGAATCTCTTTAATTTGCACAACCCAAACGCGGAGCGGAAAAAATTTTGCCCACGGGAGAATCCATTTTGAGGTGTGCAAATAAAAATTCGCGCGAATTTTTATTTGCACACCTCAAAATGGATTCTCCCGTGGGCAAAATTTTTTCCGCTCCGCGTTTGGGTTGTGCAAATTAAAGAGATTCAAATCTGAGAAATTTTTTTCCGCTTCGCGTTTATCGAGTTAGAACACAAGCATATCTTTGGAACAAACATTAAACTGGCAAAATATTCTCTTTGAAGTTTGAGTTATATTTTGTTTCCTTGGAGCAAACTGGAGTAAATTCGCGCGAATTTTTATTTGCACACCTCAAAATGGATTCTCCCGTGGGCAAAATTTTTTCCGCTCCGCGTTTGGGTTGTGCAAATTAAAGAGATTCAAATCTGAGAAATTTTTTTCCGCTTCGCGTTTATCGAGTTAGAACACAAGCATATCTTTGGAACAAACATTAAACTGACAAAATATTCTCTTTGAAGTTTGAGTTATATTTTGTTTCCTTGGAGCAAACTGGATAAAGACAAATTTTATATAAAACTTATTCTTTGATAAGTAAGAATGATTTAAAAATCATAATGGTATTATTTCGCTTTAATAAACCGAAACGAGGCACTTTTCTTTTATTTTTTTTTTTTTGAAAATAAATTGACGCGAAAGAGAAAGCCAAATGTTGAAAAATGGCTTTATTTCTCTTTTGAAAATTAAAATTATACCAATTCGCGAAATACTTCCTTATTTCACTTGGGCGTATTTCATGGCACCAAAAACTAATGTTATGGATTAATTAGTACCTATATGAACATTTATAGTAAAAATTTATGTATATAAAATAGTTTTCACTTTATTCGGGACTTATGTCCCATTTTCGACTAAAAAATTCAGGACTTCTGTCTCAGTAGGGTGGGACATAATTCCCGAATTGGATTCGGGACTTGTGACCCAGTAAAGCGGGACATTAGTCCCGAAAAAAAAAATTCGGGACTTGTGTCCCGGGGACTTATGTCCCTGCGCCGTATTTCATATAGTTTTTGGGTCGCGGAAACCGAATCCGAAGTCCGTTTTGCTCCATCACTGTCCCTGCGCCGTATTTCATATAGTTTTTGGGTCGCGGAAACCGAATCCGAAGTCCGTTTTGCTCCATCACCTCAGGTTTTCGAGATAACCTCAAAAAATTTCACGAATCTGGATGTGCGAATATGTTATTCATATAGTTTTTGGATCGCTGAATCCTGATTCGAAGTAAATTTCGCCCTATCACGTCAGGATTTTGAGATATCCTCAAAAAAATGTCAAAACCAAAATTTCTTATCTGGGGTTGCGTCTAGGTTTTTCATATAGTTTTTGGGTTGCTAAAACCGAATCCGAAGTCTATTTTGTTGTATCACGTCATGTTTTTGAGATATCCTCAAAAAATGTCAGATAAGAACTTTTTTTTTGAGTTTAGACATCTTTTGAGGATATTTCAAAAACCTGACGTGACATTTTTTGAGGTTATCTCGAAAACCTGACGTGATGGAGCAAAAGGGACTTCGGATTCGGTTTCCGCGACCCAAAAACTATATGAAAAACCTAGTCGCAACCCCAGGTCAGAACTTTTATATTTTTTTTGTGTGGCTTTTACCTCTACTTTATTTCATTTGTGCAAAGTTTGGACGTACATATACAAAATGCCCCTTGATTTAGTAAAAAAAAATAAAATTGTCAATTTTTTAACTTTTTTTTCTTTGATTTTAGGTTAGAATTTTAGTGAAAAATAATTTTTAAAATTGTTTAACCATCTTAACTTGACAGAAAATTTAATTTGCTATGAAAAGTGTCTTTGAACCATTTCAAAGCTTAGTTTTTGAGTTAAATCAAAAAACTGAAAACCGACCAGTGTTGCCATTTTCTCAGAAATGCACCAATGGATTTAGTAGCACTTTTGGCTGGAGTATTCTTTTATGTCAAGGAATCATAATCAGCAATAAAAACTCTTGAACGAGGGTCAAAAGGGTCTATTCAATAGACTATTATGAATAGTCTTAAAAAGCAAGAATCAGAATATTAACAAGGTTCGGTTAGGTTTTAGTGGTTGTCAGGCAAAGTACCCGATACACTTAGGCCCTTATCGATCCATTGTGATACCACGAAAGACTAGGAAGTTAGGAACTCACTAGCCGAACCACTCGGAGCTTCTTATGATTAAGGACAGATTTTTGACCTTCGTTTTCACAAGGTTGCTAGTGTCCTCATAGAAGAATTCTCCTAGATGGAGTTTTCTTCTATTAGAGAGAGCAGGGCAGGTGCACAGAAGATGTTGATCATGCAACTCCTGCAGAAATCGCTAGAGAACACGCCCATTCTTTTTGAGTGTCTACCTGTTAGATAGTGTCCTGTAAGAACACCTATGCTGCCCATAATCTCGTAAAGGCCCTAACTACACTTTTCATACTTCTGAGTTATAGAGAGAAATACTAAATCCAATACGCAGTTTGCATATTAAAATGAAAAAAAAAAAAAAATAAAATTTCTTTTGGATTTTTCTGACTCATTTAAGGTAAAAAATTTAAATGAGAATAAATCAGAGACAATGCCCTTACACCAAATATGCAAAAAAATCAAAATCGAAAATTTTGTAGTAAGGGTCTTTACGAGATTGTGGGTAGTATGGTGATTGAATTTGTAGTGACGGATGCAAGAGATATAATAGCTGCTTGGCTGTCCGTTAAGATCCGTATTAGATATTACGTTTTCTCTCTAAGCCAAGAGAGAACCTCCTTAATCGCGAGAATTTCCGCTTGGAACACGCTACATTGGTCTGGTAGGCGGAAGAAAAGACTGAGATTCAGTTTTTCCGAGAATATAAACCCTCGTTGGTTTTTGAACCATCAGTATAGAAGTACAAAGAGTCATTGTCCAGAATACTACGGTCCTCCCATACAGTTCTGGAGGGAATAGAGGTCTGGAAATTATTATTGAACACCAATTAAGGTGTGGTCTAAACGATCTGGAATGAATCCGAAGTTGTTTAGAATCTTAGTGTGATTACAGGTCCACTAAAAGGTTGCTTTTAAACGAGTGGCTGAGTTTGCTGCTACTTGTTTCCTGAAGATGTCTAGGGCCGTCGCCCAGGGGTGCGATTTATATATACTTTTACAAAATTTATATTAATAACGAAGTCTTTCCAATCGATGTTTTATTCATTTAGTACAGGTAAAATAGTACATAAAATCAAAAAATAAAAAAAAAATTGTTACACTCATGAAACTTGGCAAAAAGTTTGCTTTTGGGATTAGAACCAAGTACAAAAAAAGTCTATACAAAAAAGTTGGGTTGAAGGGTGTTTTTTCGCCGACAAGAGGGAGGAGCTGAAGGTCAAAAATATACTGAAAAAAATTGTTTGTCGAATATCATCATATGACACATGTTTTCAAGGTATTTTTTGATGCTGAATCTAATGGCATAAAAATAAAGTCAAAACGATTGCTCTAAGAAAAGTTATTGCCGATTAAAAACAAGGGTGCTTGTTTTTTTACCTCAACATGTAAAATATAACCAAAACCCATGTGAAAAACATGCTACACTGACAAAAATCGGGATGAAAGTTTAAGATAAAACAGGGACAAAGGATTCATAGTTTTTACAAATATTTTGGGTGAAAGGGTGTCTTTTTGATAGGTTAAGTTGTGTGTGAGAAAGGTATCATAACAGCTAACTTATATTTTATTAATTTTTAAAACTTGCTGAAATAGTTTTGGTTGGTATAAGAATTAAGAATCTATAAAAAGTAAAAAATTATTTTGAGTGAAAGGGTGTTTTTTTTCAAGAAATGATGAAATTCGGAATTAATACCACAAAAACTGGGAAAATATTGTTACACCAATGAAAATTGGTAAAAATGTTTCATTTATAACAGAAACCAAGAACCCAAATAGTCTATAACAGGGATGGCGAACCAATGGCACGCGTGCCATTGGTGGCACGCCATAAAATATTTCCGGCAAGCCACCAATTTAGTAATTCAATTGCCATTTGAGCGACATTCAACGATTTTTCCAGTAAATTTTTTCTTGAGATTTTGTAAAACTGTAGGCAGTGCCGGATTAGCCTCAAGGCAAACTAGGCAGCTGCCTAGGGGCCCCACTTCAGCTAGGGGCCCCTCACCCTGACAACGAACAAACAAAATTTCTTGGAAAAGTATCTTCAATAAAAAACAGCATTACATTGTATTTGAAAAAATAAGAAAAAAGAACAACAAAAAAAAAAAGAAGAATAAAAAAACTTTTGCAAATCATTAAAACATTAGCCCCGTTCCATTGGAGGTGGTTAGTCATGAGTAGATCTAGTACCTACTATAAATAACACAATCTTCTACTCGCGGAGATAGGAATGTGTAGTTGTTGAACTAGATTTCTACTCACGAGTAAACTACCACCTTCAATATAACAGGGCTATTGTATATATGTATGCATGTGTTTATAATGAATTATGACTCCCATCCCATCCTGAAGGACCCAACCCAGCGATGCCAGATTGAGGGATTTTTTTTTCGGGATTTTTGATTAGGGAAAACGGAAAAATCAACCCAGAAAATGGGAATACAGTCAGCTCAAAATATATCACGTTTTAATAAAAAAGTTCTTTTTACAAAATCAAAATTCATCATATTCATATAACAAATTAAAAAAAAATACTTCTTCCCATGTGCTCCAACCTTAATATTTAAACTGTAAATCTCTTCTTAAAAAAAAAAAATTAATATTACTTGTGTATTCGAATATAATTCCAACGACATCGAACCACAGTTTAGTAACGAGGTGGTGCCATTCAAGATCTTCATGTTGCAATCAGATACGTCAGAAAATGTGAGATTGTGCACGCAGAGAAGTTACTCAAATTGATATTAGATTTAATCAAATCACGGAATTGGTTTGTATATCATTTTTTAGATAACTTTATTGTTAATAAATCTTACCTTTGTCATTTTTTGTTTATTTGAACAACAATGTAGCTATTCAATAAAAACGATACCAATCTCTTTTCCAAGATGGCGGCTGCTCCCGACCTCCTATCATCCAAACAAATTAACTTTTATGATAAGGACAACCTGTGTTTCGCATGAAAAAAATATTGTAAAGTGAAAAAATCTGATTTCATGCCCATATTTTGACTAATTTGCCTGGGCTATAATAATAGAATCAAAATTAAAAATTTTTGGTATGATTTCTCTCTCCAGTTTTATAATGAAACCGTAATGCCGACTTATCACGAGTCGATTTTCGCCGTGCGGCGAAGCTTTTCGGCGTCAGTCGAGTCGTGTGAAGGTAAGCCGCACGCGACTAAAGTGATAATCCCCATACTACTTTAGCCGTGAGACATATCATGTGGCTAAAACCGACTCGTGAAAAATCATCATATTAATATTTTCTAATAACTTATCGTTAATCGAAGTTATCTGTGAAGCATCAAGTTGCTTTAATGTTGAAATATCGCTGCAATATTTATTATAGTTATTACAAAACTTTTAGTTTACGTTTATAAAATGACATGATAGGACACAGATTATAGCCGATTAGTCTTTAGTAAGTTACCTACACACATTTCTAACTTAACTTAAAAAGAGCTTATGATATTGAAAAACCATCGGAAAAGGGCCCAAAAATTACTGTGCCTAGGGGCCCATGACATGGTTAATCCGGCACTGACTGTAGGTTAGGTTATTAGGTTTTCACAAGCTAAAGAATTATCGGAAATGCTAGATCTACTATGGACCCTGATACGACATCCTTTGATAAACTTAACATGTTTAAATTTTACTGGTAATTGAAGAAATTGAAATGGAGCTGAACGAATTTGTCCGATATCGACTCAAAAATTAGTCGGAACGAGGAAAGAGTTGGAATCAACCAAACTAGAGAGAGTGGAGGGCAATACGACGAACAATACCAAATTAATGGAAACATGAAATTGGAAAAGTTGGAGATCTTGACAATATTTTCACCTACTTACGCCTGTCAGTCATAATTTTTCCAAATGAATAACACTAAAGATTCGTTTAGAAGCATATTGTCAGATGATTCCAACTTTATATTTCAGTTCAGCCTGCATTCTGCTTAAAGTAGCCCTGATATAAACTACTTCGCATCAAGTTCACAACAAGAGAAGTCATACTACAATATTTCTTTCATTTTTTATTCTTTGTTTTATTTTGTTGAGGTAGGTACATCTAAAAATTGAAAAGTGAAAAATTTCAAATTCATTTTTTTCAAACTCAGTTTTTCCGAACGTAAAATATGAAACAATGATGCAGAGATCTTATTTTTTGGTTCCAAAACCATTTTTTGTAGTTTTTTTCAAAAACAATAGCGCTATAAAGAAATAATAATTTTGTAAATCTCCCACTTTTTGCAAAAAGTGGCCATTTAGTTAAACCTTTAATCTGAAATTTTGTTTTTGTTTTATTAAAACGAACTACAATAATAATCTGTTATTTTCAAATTTAAATTAATAGGTGTGTTTACAAATAAAACGCTGCGTAGTTTAAAATTAATTATTTTTGCTTCTAGTGGTCACAAAAAAAACTAGATCAAAACTGTATGGCACGCCGAAGGCACCTCAAATAAATATTTTGTTTTAAATGGCACGAGGCTCTAAAAATGTTCGCCATCCCTGGTCTATACAAATATTTTAGGTTAGGGTGTTTTTTGGGAAATAGGGAAAAAACCGCGATAAGCCCGATAAAATCAATGGTATAAATGGTACCCTTACGAAATTCATTAAATATATTCTCTTTCCCATGGGAACTACGAATAATGTAAGTCTATAAATTTGTTTTATGTGAAAGGGTGTTTTTTTAGAAGTCCTGGTTTAATCTTAAACTTTCATCCCAAATTTTGTCAGTGTAGCATGTTTTTCACATGGGTTTCGATTATATTTTACCTGTTGAGGTCAAAAAACAAGCACCATTTTTTTTAATCGGCAATAACTTTTCTTAGAGCAATCGTATTGACTTTATTTTTATGTCATTAGATTCAGCATCAAAAAATACCTCGAAAACATGTGCCATATGATGCTATTCAACAAACAATATTTTTCAGTATATTTTTGACCTTCAGCTCCTCCCTCTTGTCCGCGAAAAAACACCCTACCGCCCCAATTTTTACTTGCGATATAGGTACTATATATCAAGTTATGCATTCGTACAAAAAAAAATTTAAGATAGCATTTAGAATGTCCCATTGAATTTTTTTGAAATTTTGTTTTTAGATGTTGATTACTGATTTCTACAAAAATGGCATATCAATTTTGTTTTAAAACTTTTTTCTAAAAAATTATTAAAAAAAAATTAGTTTTTTAAAAAACGGCTCTAACGATTTTGAAATTTTTTTTTCTAAAAATGCATATTTATATATCAATCAAAACTGCATACTTGTTTTGGAGGGCAATTTGATTTAAGACTTTATTTTATTTTTTTAAAACACGAATTTTATTTTTTTTGGACCTATATACCTACATTTTCCAAATTTCTATGTAACAAGTCTTTAAAATTTAAGCAACTTTGACTCTAAGAGCAAGTTCGTGCGAACCAGGCGTGCATTTTATTTTTTTAACTTTTCAACGGGCGGTCGTATTTTTTGTCCTTAACTTTTTGAAGAATGAAGGCGCCCCCAATTTTGGGACAATGGTGTCCAAAATCAAGAACAAGGCGCCCCAATTTCTTTTGGAAGACTAAAGCAATCTTAATATTCCTCCAACCAATTTAATTTTTGCAAAGGCGCCTCTATATATAAATCACTAAATCATAGCTGGTAATATGGAGAGGGAGTGTGTTTCTTTATTTTTTCCGGATATGGACGAGACAAAATAGTTTATGGAGAATATCCAGACTGTAATAATGAATATAGAAACAGAAGGGAGACGGACAGAATCCCGAAATCCAAAATCCAGAAAACCCTAAATCCCGAAAACTCAAAAACCAGAAAACCCGAAATCCCAAAAACCTAAAATCCCGAAAACCCAGAATCCCGAAAACCCGAAATCCTGAAAACTCAGAATCCCGAAAAACCAAAAACCCGAAAACCCAAAGTCCCGAAAATAAAACAGAAAAAATAAAAAACTCTTTAAAATTGTGTTTCACTGAAATTTTAACTGAAACATAAAATTAAAACCAATTAAATAACAATTTCAACATACAATTATTATAAGTTAAATATTAAAATTCATAATTCTTTTGATTTTAGTTCAACGATTTTTCCAACTTAACTCAATCACAACAAAACACTGCTGAAAGCGCAATAAGAACTTGAAATCATGTAAAAAAGAGATATTAACGGAATCATACACTTTTATTGTTTTTTACGTGTTAACACCTTAATTACACACTAATTGTTTTCGAAACCGAAATTCCGAAAAAATGTTATTTCGGGATCCCATTCTGGATTTTGTGGTTTCGGGGTTCTGGGTTTTCGGGATTTTGGGTTTTTGTTTTAAAATGATTTTTTTTTAGAGGCGCTACTTGCAATCTTGCCCAGGGCCGCCGCACAGTGTGAAATTTTGCCAATCTAGCGGAACTTAATTCATGGTTCCAAGTACACTTAATTTTTGGTATGAAAACCAGTTTAATTATGTTAAATATGTATTTCTACAGGTGCTTCATTCATTTTTAAATATATTATCTTATTAGATGTCCGCTATGTGGTATACGAGTACATAATTTACTACAATAGATGAGGAAGAGCCGACATCGAGCAAACGATTTTGTAAGTTGTTTCTCAAAACTATTTATATCTCGAAAACGAAGCGAGATATCGAAAAATTTTATTTGATCTTTTCGTCTTATATTATTATGAAGAATCTAAGAAAGTAATTTGCGATTCATAAAAATGTGATTTACGATTTATGAAAACATCGACAATAGGTTTTTGATCCATGAATCGAACAAAAAAAAATAAAATATTGCAAAAGATTGCAAAAAGTTGCCAAAAATAACTCTTGATTCTAATTATATAAATTACAAAGAATCGAAACGCGGGCTTACTTAAAAACCGTTATCTCAAAGTTTTGAAAGACGTTTTTTTATACCCTTGCAAAAATTAATGTAAGTAAGTAATTATAAAAAATAAAACCAATGATCTTACTGGAGCATGTAGTATTAACATCAAAGATACAAAATACATAATAATATTACTGTTCCTAAGACGCATTTGTAAAAACTGCACAACTCAGTTACTCGGCTGTAAAATGCCTTTAATTTTTTTGTTCGCACAATGTTTGACTTTGACAGCTTACTGTACAAAACAAAATGGAAATATCAAGTTTTCACCACCTGAAATGAATAAACTGTTATGTTTAAAATTGATTAACACCAATTCGTACTCAGCAGCTTAACTTTATTTTTTGACTTAAGTTCCGCTGGATTGGAAAAAATTTACACTGTGCGCCGGTAGCGCTTAAACCGGCACTGTCTGAACTGATAATTCTGCTATGTCTATCATGTTCTTAAGCGGGTCTTCTATTTTAATATCGTCTAGAGCAATCATGATTGCTGAGTTCCTGTCACTTTTTGTATAATTACAATTAGCTTTTATTATATGGAATTAAATTTCATAAAATGAAAGTTCGGGAATACAACCGACTTTTCTCTTCTTGTTGTTGGGTGCTGCTATCTGTGTATGGGTTTCTGGAACTAGTTAAGTGAGTCTGCCACTACAACATTCCCCTCCAAGTGCAACTAATATGTTTCACAAAATCGACTGTATGAGACAATTGTAAACTTTCTTTCTTTCAAAGCTTAATTTGTCGCACAAAGCTGTCCTCGTGGAACAATTTTTCTTTAAAAATATTATGAGCTGAAATATGGTTTGATTCGATCGATCGACTTGTTTTTGTAGCCTTCTTATTACTCTGAACGGGCCTTCGTATGGGGATTCCATACTTTTTCTTACTTTGTCGCAAGTGTTTAGACAACTAGGTACACTGCGCGTCACTTGAATAGAAACAACAATTTTTCTTTAGAAGATAGCGATTGGCGCTTTGGTGAGGTAACTTAGTAGATTTTTGGTTTTGCATTTTCAAAGAGGAACTTTTAACAAACAATGCAAAAACGAAAAACCCAAAACAGAAACCTATGGCTACTATTTGCGTTTTTCGCATTACTTCACAAAAAACAGTGTTTATTTTTGCGTCGCTTGAATAGAAACAAGCTCTTAAATGATGAAAAATCATGGACAACACTAATTTTAGTAAAGCAATATTAAACTTTGATATTATTAGCACATAATAACCAATTATGGGCTACGAGCTACCCTTAGGCACCACAGAAAATGCATAAATAGAAGCTAACATTGAAAATGCACTTGCACTATGCATAATCGCAAAAGATATTGAAAAACTTGCCAAATTTGGATGAGAATATTTTTAAAATATCGTAAACTAGTGATTAAATAAGAAAATAAGACAGGTGAGACCCAAATCAAGAGTAGAGAAAAAAATAATTTAGCAACTAGCTGCAATTTCCTTCACTTTGCAGCTAAAATTGGTCAAAAACGTTGTTTTAATGCGATGGTAATGTGTTTTTTTTTTCCATCACATTATAAAATGTGCGCATCATTTAAAAGGCCCCAAAATGCAAAATAACAGAATTTTAAGCTCCTATAGAATAACAAAAAAGTTAGCTATTTTATAGTTGCATTCGAACTGAAAAGAAATGAGGTAAAGAGTGTTTTTTTTTTTAAAGTAAACATACCAACTCAGATGGACCATATTAATACTAGTCCTATATCATTGGTTTAAGAAAGAATAACTTTAATCGCATCGCCACCAAAGGACACTAAAATGTGTTATACAATACGATTTGATCTTATGATGTGCAATAGCAAAATTGAAGCTTCACGTTTCGAAAAAAGATGCAAACTTTTACAAAGAAATAATGGTAGAAGCTCTTGGAGAGTTTAGGAATGTGGAAGAACAACCGTCATAGAGATTGCGCAAGGATAGTTCCAGAAAAAAACAACGCAATAGAAACAAAACAGATGCATTCCGGATGAAAACGAAAGTTTATTTCAATTATTCAATCCTTAAATTGAAGAAAATATCATTTTCTAAATTTGTAAGAAGTTACCAAACACTATAATCACTTTCTCCAATTTGGTCCACGATTGTGTACAGTGCAAGTGCATTTTCAATGTTAGCTTCTATTTATGCATTTTCTGTGGTGCCTTAGGGTAGGTCGTAGCCCATAATTAGTTATGATGTGCAAATAATGTCAAAGTTTAATATTGCTTTACTTAAATTAGTATTGTCCATGATTTGTCATTTATTTATCTAAGCTTAGTACAAGCTATGACTTAAAACTAACTTAAACTACCTTAGACTAATTTAACATTTTTTTTTTTTTTGGTTCTTGTTTTGTGTTGTTTTTATTGTATCAAGACCGGGCCCTAAGGCCCACCTTAATGTTGTTTTATGGGAAACAACAAAAACGAAAAAAAACAAAAAACTTAAACGTTAAACACCAAGCTTAAAAAATAAGGGGATTTGGATGGAGGTGTTCATATCGGGGGCATAAGATGGGAATGATTAGTGCAGCAGGATATTCCGGAGATTTTTTCTAAGTGATGATTTACTTATATGGAAGTCAAAGGAGGGCATTGCTTCGTTTGAGTGCCTTAACATTCTGGACATAGGTTCAAAGTGGCCATAATTGTTTCGATGACGGGAAAGGTAAAAAAGGGTGGAGAGCGGAGACTTCGGGGATTTGTGTTTAGGTTGATTTCACGTAGAAGAGTAGATGATTTAATGTTTCCTGTAAGCAATTGATGGACAAAGAGTATGTCGGCTATTTTGCGACGCTGGGCTAAGGTTTGCAAGCCAATTAGATTCAGACGGTCATGGTATGGGGGTAAGTTGAATCTATCTTCCCACGGAAGGGCACGTAAAGCGAAACGAATAAATCTTCTATGAATGTTTTCAATTCTATGTGAATGATATTCGTAAAAAGGTGACCAAACTTGGGAAGCATATTCAAGAGTGGGTCTTACGAATGTTATGTAAAGGGATTTTGTAACATATGGATTATTGAACTCCTTAGACCAACGTTTAATAAAACAAAGGGACCGGTTGGCTTTGTTAATTATCTGATCAATGTGAGAGTTAAAATTTAACATTCTATCACATAAGACGCCCAGATCACACATGGATTCTGATATTTGGATGGGTTCATTTAAAAAGTAGTAAATTCTTGAATTTAATGTACGTCTTCGGGAGTATGTAACTTTAAGGCATTTACAGATGTTCAAATCTAAAAAATTATGTGTGCAACAATTGAAAAAGCGATTAAGGTCGTTTTGGAGAAGATTAGAGTCAGATGGAGTTGAAATTTCCTTGAAAATTTTCATATCATCTGCAAACATTAAAAGGGAAGAGTCTTTTAAGATAGCGGTCACATCATTTACTGTAAGAACAAAAAGAAGAGGTCCAAGGTGACTACCTTGAGGAACTCCAGATGTGGCGAAAATTGGTTTAGATATTGTGCAACGAAACAAAACTCTATAGACGCGGTTCTCCAAGTATGAGGTTACCCAAGAAATAAAGTTTGGTGGAAATCCTAATGCTTCAAGTTTAAGACAAATGATTTTATGTGACACTTTATCAAAGGCTTTCGCAAAGTCCGTGTAAACTGTGTCAACTTCATTCCCATTTTCAAGAACATTTAGTGTTTTGGAGACAAATTCAACGAGGTTTGTTGTTGTTGATCTTTCTTTAAGAAAACCGTGTTGGACGGGTGAGAATACAGACTTACAGTGGAAATAGACTGAGTCATACACTAAACTTTCAAAGAGTTTGGGAATACACGATAGTTTAGCTATCGGTAGTTTATGACTGCATTTTTGTGGACCTTTTTTATGAATTGGAAAATAAAGGAGTCTTTCCAAACATCAGGTAAAAAACACTGCGCGAGGGATAAATGGAAGAGATCAGTAAGTAGTTTCGATATAATACGCACACATTTTTTTAGGAGAATGGAATGAATGTCATCATTTTATCTTATTTAAGAGCTTGTTTCTATTCAAGTGACGCAGAAAAAAAACTGTTTTTTGTGAAGTAATGCGAAAAAACGCAACTAGTAGCCAAAGCCCAGTTATTTTAGGCATTTTTTACCTCAATCTGCGGAAAAATTCCTACTGGGCTCGATTTTGGTATAGACCTTCGTTACGGCGTTGTTATGAAGTTGTGAAAAATCGACATTGATATCGCGTCCGCGTTAGAAGTTATAGAGGTCAAAAGGTCATGAAAATCAGTTTTTCGCATATATCTCGTGACCCGTTGCTCGGAGGTCAATAGGGGTCTATGGAAAATCTGTTCGTCATAAAATTATCTACAAATATTGCCTTACGCATTTTTCTGTAAATCCAACCGATTTCGGAATATATTATAACGTAGTCATTCAAACTACATAAATTTGTTCAAAGTTTCGATATGACTTTTAGAAGTAGTCTAAGATTGATTTGGGGTGTTTTGGCCCTCAAATGTTTTTACCCTGAGACCAAAACATCTCAGGGTAGATAATTTTGACCTGAGGGTCAAAATTAATTGCTAAGATTTTATTAAATAGTTCGTTAGTAGCTAAGTAACTTGGTTAGTTAGTTAGTTAGTAAGTTAGTTAGTAAATTAGTTTGAATATCGATTACATGTGAAACTTATAAAAACGTATTAATAAAAAGCAAAAGAGATTACACATGTATTTTTCAGTATTCAAATACTGAATTATTCACTCTTAAATAAAACAAACCTATTATTACGTTTCAAGTATTATGCCCACGCTTGAAACAGCTCTATTCCGAAAACGGTTGGATTTACAGAAAAATGCATTAGGCAATATTTAATTTTCGTGACCTTTTGACCTCTATAACTTCTAACGCGGACGCGATATCAATGTCGATTTTTCACATCTTCATAACAACGCCGTAACGAGGGTCTATACCAAAATCGAGCCCAGTAGGAATTTTTCCGCAGATAAAACCTAAAATTACTGGACTACCCCATACGGTTTCTGTTTTTACAACATTGTTTGTTAAAAGTTCTTCATTGAAAATGCAAAACCAAAAATCTACTAATTTACCTCACCAAAGTGCCAATCGCTTTTTTCTAAAGAAAAATTGTTGTTTCTATTCAAGTGACGCGCAGTGTATATATACGTGTTTTGTTGTTTTTCTCGTGTTCAGTTGGCTTAATTTTTTTTTGAAAAATCGTTTGAGTTGTTCAATGAAGTTGTGTTCATTTGTGTTCTCAGAAGAACAGATGGATAAGTGTAAAGGTAATTTGACATTTTCTCCGTGCAGGAACTCGGAAGGTGTATAGTTGAGATCATCTTTAATCGTCGTACGTGCATATTTCGAGAAGAATGATTGGAAGTTGTTGTGACCAGTGAATTTTGTCACCAGGAGCACGAATCGAGGTTTTTAGTTGACGATGAAATCTCTCAGCTTGGACGAGGGCGGGCAGACGTCGGTTGGCCCCAAAGTTCAAGTATAAGACTTTCTGTAACAATCACAGATTGTCCAGCCAAAGTTTGAAGTCTTCTGTAAAATTCAGATGGCTTTCTGTCCCCATCCCCTCGCCTGATAATAACACAGCCACACAAAAAAATATAAAAGTTCTGACCTGGGGTTGCGACTAGGTTTTTCATATAGTTTTTGGGTCGCTGAAACCGAATCCGAAGTCCGTTTTGCCCCATCACGTCAGGTTTTCGGGATAACCTCAAAAAATGTCAAGAAAACAAAAATTTTTTTTCTCTGATCTGGATGTGCGAATATGTTAATCATATAGTTTTTGGATCTCTGAATCCAGATTCGGAGTCAATTTCAGGTTTCTGAGATATCCTCAAAAAATGTCAAAACCAAAAAAATAAAAGTTCTTATCTGGAGTTGCGACTAGGTTTTTCATATAGTTTTTGGGTTGCTAAAACAGAATCCCAAGTTTTTTTTGCCGTATCACGTCAGGTTTTTGAAATATCCTCAAAAAATTACTAAACTCAAAAAAAAAGTTCTTATCTGACATCTTTTGAGAATATCTCAAAAACCTGACGTGATACGGCAAAATAGACTTCGGATTCGGTTTTAGCAACCCAAAAAACTATATGAAAAAGCTAGTCGCAACCCCAGATAAGAAATTTTGTTTTTTTGGTTTTGACATTTTTTTGAAGATATCTCAGAAACCTGACGTGATAGAGCGAAATTGACTTCAAATCTGGATTCAGCGATCTAAAAACTATATGATTAACATATTCGCATATCCAGATCAGAGAAAAAAAATATTTTTTTTTCGTGACATTTTTTGAGGTTATCTCGAAAACCTGACGTGATGGGGCAAAACGGACTCCGGATTCGGCTTTAGCGACCCAAAAACTATATGGTAAACCTAGTCGCAACCCCAGGTCAGGAGTTTTATTTTTTTTTGTGTGGCTGGGTAATGCTTCTATGCGATTGCTTTCGCTCATGGAATGTCTATCGATTAATGCTTTTTTTATTGCGTATGGAGGTTATATTTCGAGTTGAAAATTGAGACTCGATCTAAATAAACCATATTGCAGGCATTTTTGTTCAAAATTCGGGCAGTTTTATTGAAATCGCGTTTACTAACCCTGCTGTGAGTGCGGAAGCAATCGCAGCTGGAGGGATTGGGGCTTGAGGTATTGTATCAGGCATTTTAATTGCTTTTGTTGAGCCGATTCAAAACGTTATTAAAAAAAATTTTTTAAAAAAATGAGAAACCCTATTTACTAAATTCGAAGTTAAGATGGTAGCTGAGAAAATTCGTTTACAGCTTTTGTGAAAAAGTAATTAAGTGATTTGATTTTTTAAAATTCTTAAAAAGGTTTGTATTGAGAATATTTTATAATATGATTTACGATTGTTTAATAAATTTAATTTTGAGAAATATTGACTTAGGATAAAAAAAAATTTTAAAATTGCGTTAGCTTTTGATTTTTATTTGCTCTGGAAATGATTTTACTGTTTTCTGATTCGATTTTCAATTTATAAAAAAAATTTGTATTTCGTGAGCTTTAAATTTAGAATGACTTTAATAGTTCTTACTTAAAATTATTTTTAGAGCTTAGGCAACCAAGAAATTTTGAAATATTTTTGAAAGAAAAGAATTTTGTTCTACGATGACTTAAATACTTAAATGCTTAAATAGTTAAATACTTGATTTCTGTTCCGATCTGGATAGTGGTAGTCTTGACTGCCCTCTAAACTTTTGTTCTGCAAACAGAATGTTTTTGTTGATGGAGAATTGTACAGCGGAGGTGGTGGATCGTGGAACGTGGTGGCAAAAATTTTTCGACGTGGCGGTGTTGGCTTTTGATGGTGCTGGCAAAAAATTTTTCAACGTGGCTGTGGTGGCTTTTGATGGTACTGGCAAAAAT
This sequence comes from Episyrphus balteatus, assembly GCF_945859705.1. Lineage (NCBI taxonomy): Eukaryota > Metazoa > Arthropoda > Insecta > Diptera > Syrphidae > Episyrphus > Episyrphus balteatus. Next base: position 81,459,815 of record NC_079134.1, on the reverse strand, counting down.
ATTCGACGTGGCGGTGGTGGCTTGACGAGTGCTGGTGGTACTTTGTATCTTATTGGGCCAAAAAAAAAATCTTCGTGGCGGATGTTGGCCCCTAATAGCGCAGCGAATCTTCACAGGATTCCGATTGCCACACACTTTTGAACTGCGTGATCTCAATTGCAAATGAACAATCGTGAATTTACACAACGATCGTGATAGCAATTACAACGCAACGAAAATTGTATTTACAAATTGTGGCGACGTGGGGCGGCGTGTTCCCAACGGTTCTGTGCCACGGAACGGTGAATTGCGAAAAAGTTGTAATGATTTGTGATCACGTGAGTGGTTGATGCGGCTTTTCGTCACTATAGCGGTGCTTGCACGAACCGCTATGTCTTTGTGCCACACTAAGCAGCACACAATTGAAAGAAAGCGGTGATTGCACGAATCGCTATGATTTGCCACACCCAGCGACATACAATTTGTGAAAACTAAGAAGCCTTTTTAACTTTAAATCGCTTAAACTTTAAAACGATGTCGGGGTCACCAATATTGTAATTATAAAACATTTTTTGTATAATTACAATTAGCTTTAATTATATCGAATTCAATTTTATAAAATGACACAATGACAAATCACGATGGTTTGATGCATAAAAAATAAGTTCGGGAATACAACCGACTTTTCTCTTTTTGTTGTTGGGTGCTGCCATCTGTGTTTGGGTTTTTGAAACTAGTTAAGTGAGTCTGCCACTACAAACGCACCCTCTATGTCTAAAAAAGCGACAAGAGTGTACTCTTTGTAGTGTAGGGAATATTCAATGGTTCTAACCAGAGAATGGAGATCAGTTTCCACCAATTTCCCTTTAGTGTAGACATGTTGTGCCTTAGAGATCAGACATGGTTCTATTTCCTGTCTTAGATGGATATCTATCATTCTTTCTAGAGTTTTAAACAGAAAGGATGATAGACTACTAGGTCTTATATCTCTTGGAGTGACATGAGAGCATTTTCCTGCCTTAGGTATAAAAACCACCTTAGCTTCTCTCCAGACCTTTGGAATATACGAGAAGCTTATAAAGCTTATCATCATAATTTCCAACTTTCGCAATATGATATCTGAGACGTGTTGTAGTTCGGCGGGTATGATACATTTGACCCAGGCGATTTGTATGGATCGAAGCTGTTTATTGCCCATATTAGTCTATCCTTGGAAAAGATCTTTACTAATTTGATAAAATTGGTTAGATCGGTGACCAATGTCACTTATTGAGTTTGAGTTACCAGGGAAATGAGTGTCTAGTAGCAAGTTCCTCAAAGGAGCTAGTCCAATCATCATTTGAGTCTTTTAGAGAGCTCGGTATGGAGGAATCAGTTGAAAGGATTTTCCTTAGTCTAGATGCCTCAGAGGAGTCTTCAATTTTACTACAGAAGTTCCTCCAGGAGGATCTTTTACTTTTCCGTAGTTGTTTCTGGTAACTTTTTACGGGTCCCTATATACAAGTTCCAATCTGATGGGTTCCTTGTTTGTTTAGCCCTATTGAAATCCTTTCTATAGTCTTTCCTGAGCGGTTCCAGCTCTTTGTTCCACAAGTGCGGTTTTTTCTTTCCTCTTATTAAGATAAGGGGACAAGAGTTAGCCATGGAGTTGTTTAGAGCTTTAGTGAGATTGTTGACTTCTAAGTCAAGACCATCAATATTAGAAGGGAAGATGTTGTCCTGATTATTATAGCAGGTAGGTACTGAAAGTTTCCCTATATTTCCCCAATCGGTTTTCCTGTAATCATGAAAACCAGTTATTTTTTATACATTCATCTTCGAGACTGAATTTAATATACCTCTGGGAATGAGTGATCATTAGATACAGTCCAATTACTAATCTCCAATTACTAATGTCCAATACCTCCTGTCGGTTCTTTGTGACAAAGGTAGATTCATTACCAATATTATAAATAAGAAGACTAGTACTTAGAATAAAATCAAAAAGTGACTCACCTCTTTCATTTACGTCAGTACTCCCCCACACTGTGTTATGAGCATTAGCGTCACTACCAATTAGGAGATCTACTTTTTGGATCGCTGCTGCTGCGATCATTCGCCCAATAATGGCCTAGATAAGCAGACGTAATCCAATATGTTTCTTTGGCGGTCTGCAGTCTAGCGGTTGTGATATCACGATCGCTGTAATTAGGCAGTAAAAAGGCTGTTAGTGTTTTCTTTGTTAGTATGCAGGATACAGGCTCACCTTTATCCGTCGCATACAGCAGAGAATAATTTTTCGTCCCGAGGCCTCTCACCAAGGGTTTTACAATCCAAGGTTCCTGGATCAGGACTATATCCTCTCCGGACTTGCTTAGTCGGAGAAAAAGGGCGGCCGAAACCTTTATGGAGTGTAGGAAATTAATCTGTACTACCTGAAGCATGGCTTCAACCTGTACGATCAACATTGGCATTAAGGTCCTCCGTTTCTGAGGTAGAGTTTAATAACTCATCCTTGTCGTTATCAGTATCCATATCGGACAAACTGTCAATCATCTCATCATCTTCCATTACGGAAGATATTGCCCGAATCTATGGTGCCCACGTTGTTTCCAATCTTGTTTCTACAGCTTCAATTGTAAAGGTAAATGTGTGGGATTACCTATAACGGGTAGTTTATGAAGATCGAAAGCCGTATCTGAAGAAAGAGATGTCAAATGATGGCATCAAGGGCCCTTGGGATAACATTTCATCAGATGTGTTTTAAATAATCGTATTTCTTACAAAATTCTAAGTAAATAGGGGGCGTTAGAACCTTTTAAATTATTTGTTTAACCTCGTTAAATAAAAAAATTATTTTTGTTAAAAAAGTTCTTAAATAAATTTCGTTTTTGGCTATAATAAAAGGGGTAGCCTCACCCTGATGTTATAAAAAAAAAATTACAATCTATTCGCATCTAAAAAGTGCAATACAAAATCGATATTTAAGGGCGAGAAGGGGGGGGGGGTTTGAAACATATTTTGGTCTTCCCACATACTCCCGACGATCCTTAGATCCCAAATGAAGTATGTGAGAACACCAAAATATGTATCAAACGATCCACGATACACCGTGAAAATGGTGAAGCATGGCGGTGCGAAACTGATGCTTTTCATACAACGGGGTTGAGCCTATTTATCCCATCAAGGCCCATCAGGGGTATAATGGAGTACGTCAAAATTCTCGAGGAGGTTATGTTACCCTATGCTAAAGAGAAAATGTCTTTGGTTTGGGTATACCGACAAGATTATGGCCCAAAGAATACTTCGAAAGGGGCAAAATTATGGTTTCACGAGAAAAAGGTATGCGCTATGGAGTTGCCCGCACATTCCTCCCGACCCTAACCCCTTTTAAAACTTGTTGGGGAATGTAAAACATAAGGTCCATGAGGTGAAACCGAAGAATTCGAAAGAATTGTGGGAGATAGTGCGAGATTCGTGGATTTCAATATCGGTCGAAAGGTATCAAAATTAAAAGAACTCTATGCCTCGAAAATGCATTCCAATCATTTAAATAACAAAGTATTAAAGGTAATCTTAAATAATTAATACACTTTCATACAACTTTCAATAGTTTTTCTTACTTTTTGCCTTATAGGGTAATTGCGGGAGAGATGCCGCGTCGGGAGAGTTGCCGCAGTCAACCGAAATCATATATCTAGTCGTCCAGGCAAAAAATTTTTTTTTCTAATTTGTTCGGTTAACATTCAAATTAAAACGTAGCAAAAAAAATCTGCACATACTGTATATGTAACGGGAGTTTTTGTCGTTTGTTTTGTTTTTTGCTCGCCTTTTGACTATGGAAATTTTTCAGCCTGTGGGAATTTTTCGTTTCTGAGACAAGTTATTGCGTTTTTTTCTAAATGTAATGATTTTGTTTAGTTAATATGTGTTTCATGAAGTGATGCGTGTGACTTTTTTTTTGTTCTTATTTTTTGTTATTGTGTGGTGTCGTGCGGCATCTCTCCCTCACAAAAGGGAGAGATGCCGCATTTTTGTTGGGAGAAGATGCCGCATTCTGATTTTAGTGTCTTTTATTGTTTAAAAGAAAATATTAAGCTTTATTAGGTCACGAAAATGTATCTGTAAGAATAACAGAGGAAGTTAGACCAAAGATGTCTTAGAAAAAGCTTTAAAATGCATCGAGAAAGGGATAACCCCGCAACATCTCAGCTTTCAGAAACAGCTCTTCTTCCTACAATAATTTCAGAAGCAATCAAGTTCACTCTTGCAATCATTTTGAAAAGGGAATTCACACACCATTATATTTCAAAAGCGCTGCGCCAGAAAAATTATTTTCACCACTTCCTGAAAAACCGATGCCAAATTTTTAAAAACTTAGGGTATTTTCAGGGGTTTTACCCACTACCTAACTATCTCGTTAATAGAAAGAAAAACAGGTTAAAAGGAGATAACAACTGAAAAGTGAATGTTGAGTTGGCTAAGCCCGCTGAGAACCGAAAAAATTGTGTCCAATGTTGGAAAAACTATTTCTCAACAAAAAAAAAAAAAACAAAAAAAACAAGAATGCATCCAATGCAAAAAATGTAGCAAACGGGTACTAAAAAGTCGTACACTGTACAAAAAAAAAACGAATTCATCAATCGTACAGATTGTAGGCGTGATGATTAACGAATACAACATGTTCCACATTAATTAACAAATACAAATTCAATGCATTTACTATGCGGCATCTCTCCCACACATGAAGGGAGAGATGGCCCACTTAATACTTTTTTCTTTATTGTTAATTTCATAAAAAAATAATTTTTTTTTAGGTTAAGTATTTTTTTATGATAGTAAACAAACCCATTGTTTTGTTTTCTTAAAAAAATTTAATATTTTTCACCATTATATAATTTAAAAATTAATTTTTCAAAAACCGCGGCATCTATCCCGCAATTACTATAGATGCAGTAAAATGCTATGGACTGCTATTTTTGTGAACAACCACAAATTTTTAAAATTGATGTATCTGTGACAAAAGCAACGGTAAAAAATCAATCTTAATTTTTTCTGGTAATATTAATAAAATACTTTAATTTGTTATTTAAAGTTTTGTGAAATATATTATAACGGTGATAATATTAGCCTTTTTGTTTTATTTGGGGAGCACTGCTATTTTTATGAACACAACTGTATAAGCACTGTGGAGTTTTTTCTTTCATTGCAGCTTATAGGGTCGAAGAGAAAAACCCCCCGAAGTTGCGTCTCTAGGTATTCCTTTCTCTATGCATGAAACTGTGAAGATGCTGCAAAGAGTAGGTAGATAGTAGATATTTTTTGCAAGATCGTTTTTCTTTGGTTTTCAAAAAGGGTTGTTTTGTTCTTGTTCACTCTTGGGTTTTTCCTAGCAATTAATTTCGTGTTTATAATATCGCACTCGCGTGCGAGTTGACAAATTTGTCATTTTTGGGTTGTTTTTGTGTCAGCGAAATTTTTTGCAATGTGTAACATTCATATCGCTCGTGCGGGGATATAGGTAGGGTATGTGCATTGGTAAGTACGCACTTGTTTGTGTGTGTAAAAATATGTATTCACATTTGACATGTACACTATGATTGGTTTGCATATTTAGGTTAGTTTCTGGGTTGTATTGTTTATTTATTATATTACACTCGCGCGTGGGTGCGTGAAAAATGTGTGATTTTCTCGGCTCTTGTTTGTCGTAGAATGGATATTTTTGTCTTGTTTTTTAGAAAAATGTTTCCATTTTTATTATGATTTTTTTGTAATGTTTCTGTAAAAAAAGTTATTGGAAAATATGTAAAACTTTCAGAGATGATAGTGAGTTTTACTTTTGTTTTTCGATTTAAGTTCATCTGAGAGAAAAAATTCTTGTAATAACTTTGTTACAACTTTAAATTTCCTACATTTTGGTATATTAAACTTCAAAATTAGGTACATGTAAAAAACTCACTGATGTAGAAAATGAAAAAAAAAAAAATGAAATTTCTATAGAAAACCAAAACAAAAACATCTTTTTATGCTTTTTTTTTCGACTATTTGGAGGAAGAGAAAAACACTCTTTCAAATTAATGTGAATTAATTTCCTCAATTGACTTGCAGCAAATTTAAATTTTGGGCAATTTGGGTTGATGAAACGGGTAAATTTAATATTCCAAAGCTTCTTTGGAAAGCTTACCGCGTTTTATTTCAGTCGTGGTTCTAAAAACATTTTTCAATTAATCCACTTTTTTGCTTACAATTATGACATTCTTCAATGCTCTCTCCTGACAAGTTTCTTAGAAGAAAGTTAAAGTTATTTGATAATTTGTCAGAATTTGCTCCAGAAAAATGGATACAAATAACACTGCACAACAAGGTTTTGGATGAATAAATTATACAATACTTTTCCAAGGGTTTTTGGTGTGCTGAAATTGAATCCTGGATCCTATCAGCTCTAGTTTTTGAAATATTGCCATTAGAAAATGAAAAAACACGTTTTTTTGGCTAATAGCTCTGGTCTACAAAATTTAACTATTTTTATTATGAATAAACAAAACTATACTTTTCCAATAATTTTTGTGCCTAACTCGAATATGAAGTCAGAAATATTCTATCAGTCTTAGTTCTTGAAATATTGCCATTAGAATTTGCGAAAAAACGTGTTTTTGGCTGTTTTTGAGGTTATGCTATGATGTGAGGTACCTTATTTCAACATAATTTTTAACGGTTTATATAAAACTGTTTTTCTTTGAAAATCTGTTTAAAACTTTCTGATATCTGTTTTATTATCCGAGATATCTTAAGTTTCAGTACGTGTGTTTTGGCTTATGTCGAATTCCTTTCAATTTTTTGAATCGCCACAAAAAAATCGAAAAAGGAACATGAAAACAGACCAAATTTTTTTTTGCGATTGTGTGTGTTACTCCAGTCAAAGCGTCATTTGACCTTGCGCAGAGAGGCACTGTCAGTTTTTATTTCATGGATCGATAGGGGTATATTTAAAAGGCTTTAACCCAATTTCTCACCACCTGATCATTCTTTTTAGCGGAGTTATTCACAAAAATGCATTTTTTTGGGATATTTTACTTCTAAGCTAATATCTTTGCTCCAGATTGTCATAGACCAAAAAATAAACATACATTCTTTTCCTTATAATATGTAATTTCATTGTATTTGAGTGAGTAAATACAAAATGGCAGCCATTTAAAGTCAAATTCTTGCTGTTAAAAAACACATTTTTGTCATTATTTCGAAAAAAAGCTTACATCATGATTGAAATTTTTCTAACCCATTTTGTAGTCCTGTTCATGTCCTGCATTTTAAAGAAAAAATCAGCTCTTTATCACCAAAGATTGCCGAGCAATTGATAAATGAACGCATGCAAAACCGGTGCGAAATAGTGATTGTTCATTACAACATTTTCTATCGATTTAGTGCACATATTTTTTGTTGAAACAAATAAAAAATAAGTAATATTAAGTCAAAGACGTTTTTTTGTTTAGCAAACTCTTGCCTTATTATTTTGTAAACAGTGCAAGTATTGGCTAAAAATAAAATAAATTATTGTTGTAGTCCTTTAAATTATCTATAATTTAAAAAAAAATTAGCTCTCTACGACCCACACGAGCCGAGAAATTAATTTTTTTAAAAAGTTCCAAATGCGCAACGAAAAACATGAGATAAATCCTCTTATAACAAGAAACAATGAAAACAACCCCTCTCACTGAGGGGAAACCAACGAAGTTACGAATACCAGAGTTACGGGCGATAGAGTTACGGCCGTCAAAGTTACGCGAAACTGAAGTTACGAAAAACTAGAGTTACGAATTCTAAAGTTATCACAAGCTATGACATGTGATTTTTGGGTTGGCAACAATTGCGAGGAACGATATGGAATTATGGAAACATAAATAAGAGAATATCGATTCTCATTGGTTATTTTAATAGATTTTAACGAAAATTGGTGTGGTTTAATCTTTTTATGCAAAAAACAACCCCATTCCTTGTTTATTTATTTGACACAGGATAAGTTAAAAATCAAACAAAAACCGCACCTAATAAAAAGAATTCTAATATACCTATATATTTGCCATATGGGCAGGTCTTTTGTGTCATATTTATGTACCTACGCAACTATCAGAATTTTATGTTTTTTTTTTTTTTTGGTTCGTTAGAAGATTGTCAACCCAATTGCTATTGTCAACTATAGTTGATGTATATTAAAATTTAATAATTGAGTTTAAAAAGACAACGAATTTGAGTATTTATCATCAATTAATACCTGACAATTGCAATAAGGATGACAGGTAGATACCTATAGGAAAAAAAAATATAAGAAGGAAGTAACACAACCACCTTTTTCGATGGAGGTCAGAGGCCAACTAAAAAATAAAACAAATTTAAGCAACAAAATGTTCCATATAAAGTGTTCTTTTTTGGTGGGAGGTGGAAGTGGGAGCAACACAATCACAGCGTGAACCTATCTGTTGGACTACTCGACTACTTCTCCCTCTCCACCTTGTGTTATACTTTACATAACACTACAACCATATTTTAATGACACATTTTTTTCGACTAGTTGATGTGGAGGTGGGGAGTGTGTGTGAGAAAGATGTCATCTATCGTTGGCTTAGGTTTGTCCTAATCTAAACACAGAAACAGAGTTATATTATGGAAATAAAAATGCGCTTTTTATTTTACTTATTTGGGTGGGGAAATAAGAATGCATTTTTTTTTTTTCATTTAAGATGCCACTGTATAACACTGTTATCTCTTACCTTACAAATTTTTGACAAATTTAAGTGTGAGTGAGGTCACTCACGTGTCACGTCAGCTGAATTAAAGTGTTCATTGTTGTCTTTGCCGGTAAGTTAGGCAATGTGTGTGAACCCGCCTAATATGGATGATTTTTGAAATTTGAATTTGTCATACACTCCCAATGTCAAAGAAAAAAGTAAGGTAACAGGGTTCGGAGAGCAAAAGAATTACGATTCTTTGCAGCAAATGTACGATTCAAACTAGAATTTTTTTTTATTTTTCGGATCATAATATAATGTGTGTTTTTATAAACGTCTGCCTAACTTAGGCCTGCGTTAGTCGTGTTCATAAAGTCAGATCTGCGATCGGACTAACTTAGTCCAACTGCAGTACTGCTGTTCATAAACGTCGGGCGGATTGCGCAGCCAAAATTTTATTGCTGCAGAACTCACGAAGAAATTTATTTGGCTCTTGATTCGATGATTTTATTGTTAATTAATGTAAATTTTGTAAAAAAAAATATTAATTATTAATAACACTGTGCAAGTTTTTTGAAAATTTTTTTTGAGACAGGTGCGCGATTAACTGTTTCGCCCTATTTCGGACCCGAGAAATCGATTGGCGTCATTAGTTTTTCGATTTATCGGTACGACTTCGAACAAAATTTTTTTTGAAAGATTTTCAATTATTTTGAGAATTTTCCATTTTTTTTAGTAATTTTTCAACCAAAAACAATATTTATTTTGCTAAAAATTCTGCTCAAACGTTATTTCCTACCAGTAGGAAGACATTATAAACTATTTTGAACAATTTATTTGAAAATTTAGTGATTTTTTTGAAAAAATTAAAAAAAATCGAAATTTTTTACATTGTTTATCGTTTTTTCGCTGTTTTTGTTCTCTTTTGCACAAATACATTGCATGTTTTCCATTAAAAATTAATTTAACTGTTAATTTAGTGTTGGTTAAACTTCGACAGTCTATCGATAACATCGATAACAAAAAAATATCGAGTATATCGATACTTCACAAAACTATCGATAGTTTCAATACTTCCAAATTATTTTACCACAAGGTTACCGATAGTTTTTTCTCAAAACTATCGATACAATCGATAATGGAAACTATCGATATCTACCAAACACTATGTTAATTCGTTGTTTATATCCAATGTCAAACGAAAACTTAACTTGTAGTTCAAATTGTGTTTAATTAATTTCAAAGCTATCGATAATATCGGTAGCCTTGTGGTACAATAATTTGGAAGTATTGAAACTAGCGATAGTTTTGTGAAGTATCGATATACTCGATATTTTTTTGTTATCGATGTTATCGATAGACTGTCGAAGTTTAACCAACACTAAATTAACAGTTAAATTAATTTTTAATGGAAAACATGCAATGTATTTGTGCAAAAGAGAACAAAAACAGCGAAAAAACCATAAACAATGTAAAAAATTTCGATTTTTTTAAATTTTTTCAAAAAAAATTACTAAATTTTCAAATAAATTGTTCAAAATAGTTTATAATAGGTGTGTTTTTTATTACCACCGGTCTTAACTGGACAAAAAAAACGCCTCGGGGCTTAACCTGAAATCTTGGCAGCACTGTATATTGAATGTTCCGAAAACAGCAGACACAACAAAAATTTAGAGTTGTCATATTTTTCGCTTTCGTCATTTTCTTGTATTTTTCATGTATGTTTTACAAAGAGATACAAGAATGTATGCTAGCAAAACTATTTTAATACATTTTGTCCTTCTAAACGTGAGTTTTCACGTTTTTAAACAAATTCTAAACAATTTATGAAAAAAATAGTTTGGTAGCACAGATTTAAAACTCTTCAAAAAGTTAAGCCCAGAGAAATCTCCGGGCTAAACAACTAAGCCCAAGGGGCTAAGGTGTTGTTGTATTTAACATGTAAATTGCTTAGCCCAGACTGCGTTTTTTTTGTCCAGTTAAGACCGGTTGTAATAAAAAACACACCTAATGTCTTCCTACTGGTAGGAAATAACGTTTGAGCAGAATTTTTAGCAATATAAATATTGTTTTTGGTTGAAAAATTACTAAAAAAAGTAGAAAATTCTCAAAATAATTGTAAATCTTTCAAAAAAAATTTTGTTCGAAGTCGTACCGATAAATCGAAAAACTAATGACGTCAATCGATTTCTCGGGTCCTATTTCGGACAGTTCGAAACAGTTATTCGCGCGCCTGTCAAGAATTTCGACTTGCACAGTGTAAGGGTGGTGCAAAAAATGATTCTTTTTTCATTTTTCCAAAAATTTAAATTTTAATGACACAGAAAATTTCTAAATCGTGTTTTTTGAGATAATGAGTTTAAATTGACTTTTTTCGTGTTAGGGTGGCTCTAAAAAATGTTATATTCTACAGTTTCTTGTGGAATTCCAAAAAATTCTACGTGGATATTATTTTGACCAAATTATCGATGAAAACAAAATTTTCATTAGGGTGGTCCAAATTTTTTTTTAATTATTTAAAAAAAAAAAATAATAAATTTCACTGCAGAGAAATATGGTTTATGAAATATAATGTAAAGTTGGGTACATATTTTCGAATTTAGGGGGCTCAGGAAAATGGTATATTTCTCACTTACGCTTGGAATTCAACTAAATTCGATTTAATTAGTTTGATATGAATTTCATTTTATTATAACAAAAAACGCACTTAACGAATTTTCTGTGCACTAAAGCAAAATATTTTTTAAGACGTGAAAAAAATTTTTTTTGAACACCCTAATTAAAATTTTTTTTTCCATGGATAATTTGTTTCAAATGCGAACTGCTCGTTGTTTTTATTATTTTTTTAGAAGAAAATATGTATTTTTTTGCGCCACCCTAATGTACACGGTTAACAAATTTTCTGTGTTATTAAAAACATTTCGGGAACTGAAAATTTAAATATTTTTTTTTGCATCAAAACTTCTTCTATGGTCAATTTTTATATTTTTTTCTGACATTTATGAACACTTAGTGACTGCAGAAAATTGTACTTACGCAGGCCTGCAAACATTCTGCGCAGTTGGTGTGTTCATTAATGCAGCAAAGCAGAAAGGCGGTTGTACCAACGCAGATTTCCGACGTTTATGAAAACACCCAATATGTGTTCACGAACAAATTAAATTTTTTAAAGATCAATTAAATTAAATTTGTTCGTAAAATCGTAATCGGTAAAATAAAAAAAAATATACATAAGTTGTTTTTCATTTGTTTGTATTTTTTATTAAAAATGTATTCAATTATTAGAAAACATACAAGTATCAAAGTTATGAGCGACATAGTAATGGGAGTGAAAGTTGTGAAAAATTGAAGTTATGAAAAACCGAAGTTATAAAATCAGAGCAATGAATTATGAATACCAAAGCTTTAAAATGTGGTTCATGAATTGGCAAATATTGAGAGGAACCATATACGAGGTGATTCAGGAGAAATGTACCAAAAAGCTAGAGCGTGTATATTAAAATTGTATGGGACGGAGGGTGTTTATTTCATCCGAGGGGGGCAATTTTCTAAAAAATCTAAATATTATACTTTTTCTGAAAGTTTTACGGGTGCTATTTTGGTTCTTGGTTATATAAAATGCACGACTGGTTCGCACAATCTTGTTGTTAATATTTTTATATTGAAATTTGGGAAATGTGATAGGTACATAAAAAGATGCATAAAGATACATTTTTAGAAAAAATACATATCAAAATCGTTAAAGGTGTTTTTTAAAAAAACTAGTTTTTTATCAATAATTTTTTGGAAAAAAGTTATAAAATATAATTAGTATGCCATTAATCTAATCAGTATCTTAACCCAAAATTTCAAAAAATCGAAAATTTAATTTTTCAAAAAAAAAATCAATTTTTTTTTAAATCCAAAAATTATTTTTGTAAAAATTTTATTTCTGATTTATATTTATTTAAATATAAAAGCAAATTTATAAATGCATTTGTATGAAAAATTTTGTTGAAATTGAGTTGGAGAAAATCGGATTAAAAAAAAATAAAAAACAGTTCATACGTATATGGTAGGTACCGTTAACAATGATTATCGAAAAAATTAAACTTTTCCGAAATTGGTATGTGACAGGCACTGTTATTTTTGGTCCAACAAAAAGTTAATTCCAAAAACCCCCTGAAGAGTCTTCAAAAAATCCCCTGAAGAGTTTTCAAAAAATCTTCAAAGACATCCGGTACCCACTTTTTTGCATTTTAATATCGTAATGTCATTTCTAATTGGTATCGCAATTTTTACTTGCTCGATAGGGCAAGTATTGGTTTCGTGTAGAAAAAAAAATTGAGATTTTAATCAAAACCAACATTACGATGATGGAGAAGATCAAAAAAGTGGTTTTCGTCATGCCGTCCGTCGGTCTGTGCGTGTGTGCGTGTTTTTGTCTGTGCGTCCGTGCGTCTGTGCGTCCATCTGTACATCGAGCTAGGGCCTAAACGGATGAATGGATTTGCTTGAAACTTGGTACAGATGCTTTTTAGGTTATTTCCTAGGACCGTTTTTTTTATTTTTTTAAATATCTCTTTTTAACGCATATCTCCCATATAACGTTTTCGAGGTATTGCAACTTTCTCGAAAACGGCTCTAACGATTTTGATTAAATTTGGTGAACGTAATAGACTTATTGATTCTAACAAAACTGCGTTTTTAGTTTTTCTCAAAAAATGCGGAAAACGAAAATATGGCGTTGCCGTTTTTCAAAAATTGACATGTTTTTTAAGTTCATATATTTCATCAAAGCATAAGTCAATTTTGCTAAATATTTACAGACATTATTTTGAAGTATAAATTGTAAAAAAAAATATTTTTAAAAACAGTTTTGAAAAAAAAACAAACAAATTTTAATTTAATTTTTAAACTTTCGATTTTTTTTTTGATTTTTTTTTCTCGACACTTAAAAAAATCTTAAATTTCAAATAGACATTTAAGATAAAGATATTGTGAACTACAAGAGCAAGTACGTGCGACCCAGTCGTGCATTTTATTTTTTTTGTACGAATGCATAACATATTATATATATGTACCTACATCGCAAATAAAAATCTTGTAGACCAGTGAACACTTGCAAACTTCCCTGGGAATTTTCTCAACATGTCGGGGCGTTCGTTTCCGATGGCTTAGCAGTAAGGTTATGAAGAAAAGAAAATCGTAACTGCAATATGTTTCGTTTTAAATTCAATATTTGAGTTTATTTTTTTTATTTGAATTTTTTAAACAATAGGTTATTATATTTACACATATAAATTATTTAAATTAATTAAGTTCATAAAAAAAATTTAAGAATTTAAAGCCCTTAGTTGAACGTCATGAAGTCGGAGGGCCATTGACTCCAAGAAATCAATTGTTGTTGTCTCTTCTCTTAGGTTAACAAATTCCTTGAGGGAATTTTCTCTTTCAAGCATTAGCTTCCTTTTTGCTGGAACCTTAATTGAAATAATTTTTTTATTAAAGAAAAACTGAAATTAAAAAGATAAAGATAAATCAAGCCATAAAGCCTGAGAGAAGTCCATTCCGAATTTTGGATTCAACCGCATGTTGCTCCTTCCTCAATTCTTCAATGATGAACTCCCACATGTTTTTTTTGTAGAAGGTGCTTCCACCTGTTGTTCCAGGACTCAACGTTGTTTTGAGTCCTGGGAAACCCAAGGACTGTAAATTAGAATTAATTCATAAGAAATTTTAATGTGGTTTACCCATTTCTGCAAACTTACTCGTCCTTTCATGCACTGACCAAAGAGATGGAGGGAAACGAGTTCTTTGTCTCTTTCACCTTTTCACACCCAGGGAAATGATGTTGAAACCTGAGCTTAAGTTCTTCGAAAGCTCCAGGTATTTCCTGGGGTGGCAAGAAGGCCAACTCACCAATCATAAAAAAGTGTTTGGCGAACACATAATCACTTGCTATAAGGAAAGGAAACTCATTGTTAAATTAAATATATGGAATAATCTTTTTAGTTGTTACCAAATTTATCGTATAACCCACAGCTTTTGAGCTTCCTCAAAAAAGCTTGCTGTAGGTGAAAATAACAGCCTGCTGGCTGTATTTCGGGAAAAACAGCCCGGACAGCATTTATTGCAGCTAGCTCAAAATCGGTTATTATGAAAGTAGGTTGTGGATTTTCCATTTCGTTTGATATGTTTATTACAAGAAATACCAATACTTAACATTATATTTTACATTCAATGGTAAAATAAAAAATATTTTAGCTATATACGAGTAGATTACACTGGTTAACAAAATTAAACTTTTTTTTTTTTGCAGACACAAAAATATACTTATCTGAAGGTTTTCCGTGTGCTGAACTCGAATCCGAAGTCAGAAATAATTAATCAGCTCCCGTTTTTGAAATATTACCGTTAGAAAATGCAGTACTTCGGACCTTCTTCTTTTGTATAAGGAAAATTGTTAGAGCATATTTACTGACGGTTTTTATAAGAACTATTTTTCACCTTTTTAAATCTGTTTAAGTCTTTCCGATATCTTTTTTACTGCCGGAGATATCCTCAGTTGTTTGGCATATTTTATAAATTTTATAATGTCATTATCTCCTTTATGATATATGAAGTCAAACCCATTTACTTCATTTTAAGATATCTCGGGCAATACAAGCGATATTGAAAAGTTTAAACAGGTATCCAAAGATGGAAAACAGTTCTTAAATTTTTTGCACTTTGGTACCAATAACTTCCTAGTAACTCTAGATTTGATAAAAACTTTTACCATTCTGCAATCCCCTTTGGACGCGCATATTTTTAAAAAAGTTGGCCACCTATGTTCCTATGGATTTTTTTTATACCACAGGTGTTGGAAAATTTTCATAAAATATTTTTTTTACATTTTGCATTGAAAAACAAATTTCAAATTTTTTTTAAAGAAAAGATGCAACAGTTTTAAAAAATTTTTAACTTCTTATGTAGTGAGCCAATTATTGTAGAAAATTATAAAAATAAGAAATTTATAAAATTCATTCATTTGTGATTGTGGTTAAAGAAAACGTAAGATGATGAAATTCAAAGTACACTGAACGAAAAAAAGCTAATATTTTCTAAACTAGTTGCGATAGAAACTTTTTCTATTCGGTTTCAGAACAGTCAAAAGTGCACCTATCAGCCATTTCAGGCTTATCCATTTTCTACCGGACACCCTGTATAATCAAAAACTTTAGGTACATATATCTCTATTCAAAAATGAAGCCGTATTCATTTAAATCTATAAATTGTGTAAAAAGTATGAATAATTTCTTGAAATCACACATTTGTCATGAGCAGGGACCGGATTTTTATGCAAGTGCTTTTTTTTGGACGGCCTTTGAAACAAATGAATCAGATATTTTTTCGAATCAAGAGATTTGCTTTAAAGTGGCATTCAATCGTTAGCGCATATTTTTGCATATTTTGGTAAACATGCATATTCTGGTTTAATGAATAGGTATATTTTCACAATAAATGCATATTTTTCGAGCATATTTAAAAAAAAATAAACTTTAAAGACCTTAAACTAATTTCTCCGAACATTTCTATCGTCATCTGGAAAAGAATACTGTTGAGAACTTGGCAGCACTAAACACAATTCCAGCTGACTTTCATAAGTTCAAACTATAGGTTTCTCAGTGAGACTATAGTAAAACTAGAGGGTTGGAACTCGCTTAATAAACAAGTAAATTTGATGGAAGAAGAAATTTCGAAAATAAATGCAGTAGAGTTTTCTGTGGACGCGTAGAGGTCATTTTCCATTTATAAAAGTTTGTTAAGACCAAATCCCAACGGTTTAGTTTTGAAAACTTCAGGAAACATTTCATGATTCATGCTAAGAAAACCCATACGAAACTAATGTATTAATACTAACCTAACTGAATTTTATGTTAATATTATTTACTGTTTGCTGTGTAAACTTTCCATTAATAAAAGACTAAGTTATTTTTTATTTTACTGCAGCATATTTTGGACTTATTAAGGATTTTTGATGGCATATTAAGTAATTTTAAGCGCATATCTTAGGCGCATGTTTCTATTTTTGATTTGTTTATTTCATCAAGCAGAGTAACATCTCTTATAGACTAATTTTTAACAAATTAATGTAAATAATATTAAATAATATAAGTAAATAATGATAATATATACAACTATAAATATAATTTAAAATTTAAAAATACAAATACAAATACATACAATTATTAGAAAACTGAGGTGGAGCAGATAAATAACAATAAATATTACCAGCCCTATGATGGTAGCCGATCGGAAAAATATCCGGTCGGAGAAAAGTTCCGATCGGAAGATTTTTGTATTCACGGTACCCGAATTTGAGGAGAAAAATTGACTTCAAACAACGCACTCACTTGACATCTACCAGTTTGCAAAAATATTTTTTTTATCGTGAAAATAACATTTAACAAAACACTAGAAACACAAAAACTTACAATAATAGAAATTACTTGCTCATTACTGTTTTGTGCACTCATTTGTGTGTTTTTGAACAATTTATTTGTTTATTATTCCAATTTTTTTGGTTTTTATATTTTTCGGATAGTATTTCACGTTTGATTTTCTATCGGAAGGAATCGGAAAGAAAAAAAAGCACAAAGCACTACCCGTCGCAAATATTTTGACAGTTCACTGCATAGAATCGCATGTATTTTGAATTTTCAACGCACCTAAGATTTTTTTCGTAAATCTGTCCGATTTTACAGTCGGAAGGGTTAAAATCATCAGCCCTATGATGGTAGCCGATCGGAAAAATATCCGATCGGAGAAAAGTTCCGATCGGAAGATTTTTGTATTCACGGTACCCGAATTTGAGGAGAAAAATTGACGTCAAACAACGCACTCACTTGACATCTATCAGTTTGCAAAAATATTTTTTTTATCGTGAAAATAACATTTAACAAAACACTAGAAACACAAAAACATACAAAAATAGAAATTACTTGCTCATTACTGTTTTGTGCACTCATTTGTGTGTTTTTGAACAATTTATTTGTTTATTATTCCAATTTTTTTGGTTTTTATATTTTTCGGATAGTATTTCACTTTTGATTTTCTATCGGAAGGAATCGGAAAGAAAAAAAAGCACAAAGCACTACTCGTCTCAAATATTTTGACAGTTCACTGCATAGCATCGCATGTATTTTGAATTTTCAACGCACCTAAGATTTTTTTCGTAAATCTGTCCGATTTTACAGTCGGAAGGGTTAAAATCATATGAAAACTGAAAAAATCGTACAAATCGGATACAAATCTCTTCCGATCGGCTACCATCATAGGGCTGCATATGAAAACTGAAAAAATCGTACAAATCGGATACAAATCTCTTCCGATCGGCTACCATCATAGGGCTGTACATCAATTTAAAGAAAACTATTGATAATATTGTAAGACCATCATCAAATTCTATTTGAAAAATTCCCTGGATATGTTTCCAAAAATATCAATATTATCAATTGCAAGGTTTGTTTCTCTTATACAACGTCCAAGAGGTTCGTTTCTACCATAATTGGTTCTGTAAAAATTTTCACGAAAATGAAAGTTAACTCGGAGATTTCTAGATGGAAAATAGAAATTTATACGCTCCAACAACTGAGGACAATTAGAATGGAAGTTGATTAAATCTTTGATAAACATTATGCAAAAATATTTTCTTCTTAAATCAAGCGTTTGAACATTGAAAAGCAAGCATCTATCACCAGGTCTCCGCCCGCGTATTTTTTGAGTGTTACACCGTGTAGTTTTTGAATACAATATCAACTATGTCATATTAGAAAGGGTAACGATCAAAAAAGATTTGGGTGTGTTTTTGGACGTACGTTTCTCATTCGCCGATCATATTGACTACATAGTTAATAAAGCTAACAGAATGCTGGGGTTTATTCGAAGAAATACTCTTGATTTTTCAGACCCATTCACGATAAAAACTCTTTATATCTCACTCGTAAGATCGATACTAGAATACTGTTGTGTAATTTGGAATCCCTATTATGAAACCCATTCTTTAAGGATTGAGAGAGTCCAACGAAGACTTACAAATTTATTGTTCTTTAAATTGAACTGGAATATTGAAACACCATCATATAGTTTTAGAATATATTTTTTAAATAGCATGTTGTTTTGAAAACATATACTTTAAATTGATGCCGAAGTTGGGCAAATGACAAAAAAAATTGAATTTTTGAACTTTGACATCTTATAAATTCTAAGTGGTTTAATCGAGTTACATGTTTTATACATTGTTAAAAAGGTATATTTATCTTCTATCAGAAACTGTAAAAAAATCGAATATGGGTAAAAAATTGTCGAAGCTAGAATTTTTTCAATGGGTGAAGGTCCAAAAAACCGTTTTTTGCCCGTAACTCCAGATTTTGGGGGTGTTAGGGGATTTTCAAATACCGTTTCGTATTCAGTGCGACTAGCTCTACAAAACCTGATAGGTCTCCGCCCGCGTATATTTTAAAACCTCATTTTTGTAACACCGTGCTATTGGATTCAGTTTTCTGTGGCAAGTAAAACTTACACATTTTTTAACATTTAAAAGCAATTGACTCTCATTGCACCAATTAACAAGACTTTGAATGTCTTGCTGAAGAAGAAGACAATCATTAGTTGATTCAATTGACCGAAAGATTTTAAGATCATCAGCATACATAAGATATTTAGAAAATCTGAAGTTGGAAGGGATATCATTTATAAAAAGAATGAAAAACAATGGACCTATATGGCTTCCTTGTGGGACACCAGAGGTAACTGTTATTTTCTTTGATCTTAAGGACCCAATTTTTACAAACTGAGTTCTGTTACACAAATAGGAAGAAATCCATTTGATAAAGCTAGAGTGAAATCCTAGCCTAGAAAGCTTAAAAATCAGGATTTCATGGTTAACTTTGTCAAAGGCCTTAGCAAAATCAGTGAAAATAATGTCCGTCTGCAAACCATCACTGAAACCATTAATGACGGAGTCGGACAACATAGCAAGATTTGTAGCGGTCGATCGACCCTTAACAAATCCATGTTGTGATTCAGATATTATATTTTTAATCATGAAATTTAATTTGTTACAAACCAACATTTCGAACATTTTTGGAATCACCGAAAGCTTGCAAATTGGTCTATAATTTGTCACATCCTGCTTTGATCCTGATTTATGTACCGGAGTTATATAAGAGATCTTCCAAGTATCTAAAAACTCACCGATATTAAGTGATTTGCTGAATATCAGAAAAAGAGGTAGAGCTAAGGAATCGGCACATTTATTTAATGCAATGGGAGGGATACCATCAGGACCACCACCTTTATTAATATCAAGCTTATTTAAGGCTTCAAAGATATCAGAAATATCCAAACTTATGCTTGATATATCCACAACTTCAACAGGAGAGAAATCCGGAAACTTTGTAAAAGAGGAGTTTGAGTAAACAGAGCTGAAAAAATCGGCAAACAAGTCACATATAACACTCGTTTCACTAGATATATTCCCAGAATACTGCATACAATTAGGAAGACCAACCGATTTCCTTTTTGAATTTATGTATTTCCAAAATTGCTTACTATCGTTCTTGACTTTGGTTTCTATTTCTAAAATATAGCTGTTGAATAGAAAATTGTTCAGACAGTTAAACTCTAAATTGCATTTTAAATAATTCTGTCGATAAGCAACATTATTTTGATCAGTTTTGTATTTCTTGTAAGCTTTATTTTTCCTGTTTTTTAGATTTATTAGCCTTCTATTAAACCAAAGTGGATTCGAATAAGACCTAATTGTTTTTTTTGGAATGAATAAATCAAAAGCAGCTTCAAGTGAGCTCAAAAACATATCAAACGCTTGACTTAAACTCAGATTCTCAAAAATGTGTACCCATTGTTATAGTTATAAGTGAAATCAGACGATTTCATTGGTTGTTTAATAAATGATAGAAACTTGCAATCGATAATAAGACATATGTGATGAATTGAATTTTGAACGCCAGAAAAATCATTTTTATCGACATAAGCTTCGAAATTAGTGTCCACAAATACTAAGTCTAAAATACGGTTTAGATTGTTATTTAGATTGTTTATTTGCACGAGATCAAATTGGCTAAAGAAATCAATTACCGCGGCTTCAATTTCGTTAGTTATGTTAAAAGGCACTAATTGTTTAGCATCAGGATCAAATTTCCAGCTTATATCTCCAAGATTGAAATCCCCTAATATCATTACATGGTCAGATGAGCTTAAATTATTCAGAAAATTACAATTTTTAAAATGCAAATTATACATATCTATTGAACTACCAGGGCGAATATAGCTTGCACTTATATATAGATTGTGATTTTTTTGAAAAGAAATCTTTACAATAATCTGATCAACATCCATATTTAATTCATTATTATCAGAAACTAGCTCTAATTGATTACAAACATAATTGCTTTTTACAGCAATAATAACACCACCACCTCGTTCAAGACCAGTTTTTAAAGAACATCTATCTTTTCGAAAAACATTAAATTGTTGACTACTAAATAACTCTAAAGTTAAGTGATTTTCATTAAGCCATGTTTCAGTTAGTACAATAATATCATATTCTTCAGAGGCAAAATATACAAAAAGTTTATTTAGTTTTGTTCTTACTCCACCAACATTTTGGTAATATACATTAAAATTGAGGAGACACCCAGGATCAGAATCAAGGATTTCAGGAACATCTACAGCATCATCATCAACATCGTTTGCAGTAATAACATCAGTGGCAACATCAGCAACAAAAACAGCATCATGAGCAACAAATTCAATTAGTGTATTAGAATTATTGACATTTTCAGCAACATTTTCAACAGCATCATCATCAAAACCAACATCATCATCAACATTTACAGCAACATCATCGTCACCAACATTGTGAGCAACATTGTCAACAGCACCATCATCAAAACCAACATCATCATTATCATCAACAATAGCAGCATTAATTAGTTTTTTGGCTTATAATCAAAAGTACGAATATTCACACCCATTGGCCAAAAATCGGTACGAAAGATTGAATTTACGTGTTCCAATGGGCATCCAATTTTAAAATTAACAAAATTTGGTCTCCATTCATCTTTTTCTCCCTGATTATATTTTGCCAACAACTTATAACAAGAAAAAAGCTTTGCACATAAATTTGTTTTCTTTGAAACGTATGAAACTATGGATTCTGGTTTTGTATTTGGTTTAAAACTTGATATATGAAACCATTTAAGTTTAAAATACACCTCAAGATCAGTATGGTCATCCCTTATATCAGATTTAGTATCATTTGGTTTATTATTAATGTTTTCGTGATCCACAAAATCTTCATTATTCGCATTTACTTTACCATCTTTATCCTCGTCTTTGTTACGTGCATTGTCGCAATTTTTTTTGACATCTCCGTCAACAATTATAGACTCAGAAATTGGAGAGGTAGGAGGCAATGATTGTTGTTGACTTTGGCCCTTTACATTATCATCTTTTCCAGCAGATGAAGTAAGAGCATTATCTATAACGACGTCATCGATGTTATCATGAGCTCCAACAACTATTACTTCACTCTGAGTAAGTTCAGAGAGAGAAAGCGCATTCTCACCATCAACTGAGATTTTCGATAAAGGTGTTGATATGGTATTATTTTCAACAGTCAATCGATTAGAAGGACCAGGGGAAACCGAATAATTACTGGACTTTTTAAGAATACGATTTATAGCAGGAGATGAATGTGCTAAAGAATTTTTTTTGCTGTTGGCTTTGCTCTTTAGCCCTATCAATTCTTTGCTTTTTTGTATTTTCTCTGACCTCTCTGCTAACATCCAAATGAACTTTTTTTTGACTATTCTGATATGGCGAATTTACACTTGGTTTGTTGTTTTTGTCAAAAGAATTTAATTCGCATAGTGCTTCTTGTAGGAGCGCAAAGTTATGGTTGACTTTTTTAATGTGCACAGACAATACATGACTTTTACAATTAACACATTTCCAAAACAAATTAACATTAGAATTAATTAATTTGATTTCGTTTGCTTTTAACGATGTACACTTTCCGTGGAAAACACCACAGGAGATAGAGTCGCTTGGTGATATGTCAGCTAAGCACTTTTTACATTTAGCACTCATAGCAAATTAGTAGCAAGCAATAAGCGTGTGATCAGAATGAGAAGCAAGACAAGACTTTCGTGTTTTTTAGGGCATAAAAATCCGGGCCCTGGCCATGAGTAAAGAAAAAAATTATAATTTTCTTTTTACAGCATTTTGTCAATCTTTTTATAAAAAAAAAAACATAAGTATTATAAATTTTATATCATCTGAAAGCTTATAATTTCAGCTCATAGTATTCACCTCAATCATGTTTGTTCGGCACCTACAAAAAGCGCTAAAATTTTTTCAACTTTATTATGTGTCAATCATATCTATACGACGCGACTCCTACAAAAAAGTTACAATTTGTTTGAGCCAACCACGTCGAAACGAAAACTAACTTTACGGTTTTTGTATCTACAATATTGTATTTTTATTTTTGAATTGCAATCTATACAACAGTGCTAAAAATCGTTACACCTGAAGTTTTTAGCATTTTCTGAGAAAATGGTGTCACTTTTTCGTGGATAATTTCATCAATTTATAAGACGTTAACGAATCAAAAACAGAAATATGTATGTATATATTATTGATAAACATAGCCGTAGCTAGGATTTCATTTTGGGGGGGGGGGGGGGGGTTAGCTCAGACCAAACAAAATTTTTTTTTAGAAATCACAATACTTTGTATCAACTATATGTAACTGCAGTCGATTCTAAATCCCGCTAAATCAAATAGTCATTTGAACTGTGTAGAAGCGAAAAATTTGCCAATATCCTTTTTAAGTATTTTTTAGGAGAGGAATTCGTAGTTAAAAGTTTAAAAAAGCCCTGCTTACGGTAAACGAATTTAAAAATGGCCGAATATTCAGCGGCATCTCTAGTTTTGTAGGTACAAAGAGTGATAAGTTGGTTGATATAAATTGCGAGCGTTAGCGAGCAAGAAAATTTTTTTTAAGAAACAATTTTTAACCATTCTAAGGCTTTATAAAAAAAATTATTTCGTACAATTTAATATATAAAACATTGAAAAATGGACTTTTTCTTGCACTGAAATTTTATAGCAGAAAATTGACAGGTACATTCTATTTATTGAGTTCTAAATGAAATTAGCAATACTTAAAAACCAAAATTTTAAATAATACAAGTTGTTTGACATGAGCTAATTGCACTGGTCAAAAAGGTTTTTGTTACAGAAACCAGGGTATACTTTTCTATATTCTGAGCTCGAATCCGAAGTCAGAAAAATTCTATCACATCACGTTTTGGAAGTATTCCCGTTAGAAAATCGAAAATGCCGATTTTTAATAGTTTTCAAAGTTATTTTTTAACGTTTACTTATTTTTTTTTAAATTAAATTTGTAACAGTTTCTAAAAAAATTGTGTCAAAATTTGAAAGCGATTGGTACAGAACTTTACGATATTTGCTATTAAAAGCAAATAAATATGAGATGCCCCAAACACTTTGATTTCAAGTTATGATTCCTCGAGGAAGAAAATAGATATTTAAAAGATTTAAACGGATTTAGAGAGACAAAACTTAATTCTTTTAGAAACTGTTATTCAATTTAAAAAAAAAATAAGTAAACGCTAAAAAATAACCCTGAAAACTGGTAAAAAGCGGCATTTTCGATTTTCTAACGGGAATATCTCAAAAACGTGATGTTATCGAATTTTTCTGACTTCGGTTTCGAGCTCAGCACACAACAAACCTATAGAAGAGTATACCCTGGTTTCTGTAACAAAAAAGAAGTTTAATTTTGTTGACCAGTGTTATACTTCACTTTGAAATTTAGCAATAAACTGAAATAGTTTAATTTTATAATTTGAAATAAAAGAATAACGAAATGTTGTAAATACAGTGCTTTGCAAAAGTATAATCGCACCATATAAAAATGCCCTACCCTAAAAACACCCTACTATTTTTTATTAAAGCTGATAAAAAAACAATAATACAGTAAAATAAGGAGAAAAAAGGGGTAAATCTCGGAATGAATGTTAGTTGAAATTTTTTTTGCTCAATATCTTCCTTTTGCCATTCTATAACATATCTCAAAAGTCTAGAAAAATCTCATGTCCGCTTGTCGCGATTTCAAGGTCAAATCGCGAAATGGAGATTTTCAAAATTAGCAAAAATAGGCTATGGTATTATATACACATATGATACATGATTTCAAGGTATTTTTTAATGCTGATTCCAAAAAATCTAAAATCAAGACAATCTGACGTCTCTGGAAAAAGTTATACCTGTTTTTCATCTGTCAACTCATATTATTATAACAGTTGCAAACTTACTGCCGAAAAACCCTTAAAAGTTATGGTAGATAAACCAAATTTTGCATGAAAATTTTAGAATCCATCATTATTAAAAATCAAAACAATCCATTACAAAAAATATATATACCTACGAGATAATGGCATTTTTTGATGGAGGGGCAAATTTTAGGATATGCACTAAAGAAGATTCTTGTTCATCTTAGGAATAAGTGCTAATAGGCTAATTTTTTCATTTTAATCTTTGTTTGGATATTTTTTAACTACCCTCAAAAATCTAAAAAAATCTCATGTCCGCAAGTCCTAATTTTCTTGGTTTGAAGATAAGGTGCAGATTTGAAAAAATTGAAAAACTACTCTTCAGATATTTGTGTCAGATCAACATGAATAAGGTACATTACTTTTCAGGGATGGTCATATTGATTTGTTTGTGGGTTTTGTTGGAATCAGCGATAAAAAATACCTTGAAATGATATGGGTTATGTTGGTATACATATAAGAATCTAAAGTTTTCTTATTATTTTTTTTAATCTGCACCTAACTTAGTTTAACCTGGAAAATTAGAACTTGCGGACATGAGATTTTTTTAGATTTTTGACATAAGTTATAGAATATCCAAACAAAGATAGAAATAAAAAAATTAGCCTATTAGCACTAATTCCAAGATGGTACCAGGATGTTTTTTAGTGCACATCCTAAAATTTCCCCTTTTCTCAAAAAATACCATTTTGTCATAGATATAAATGTTTTTTTGGATTGCATTATTTTGATTGTTAATGATAATGGATATGAAAACCCTCATGCAAAATATGATTCCGCTACCATTACTTTTAAGGGTTTTTCGGTAGTAAGTTAGCAACTGTTATAATAATATGGGTTGAAAGATGAAAAACAGGTATAACTTTTTTCAGAGACGTCAGATTGCCTTGATTTTAGATTTTTTGGAATCAGCATTAAAAAATACCTTGAAATCATGTATCATATGTGTATATAATACCATAGCCTATTTTTGCTAATTTTGAAAATCTCCATTTCGCGATTTGACCTTGAAATCGCGACAAGCGGACATGAGATTTTTCTAGACTTTTGAGATATGTTATAGAATGGTAAAAGGAAGATATTGAGCAAAAAAAAATTCTACTAACATTCATTCCGAGGTTAAACCCTTATTTGACTGGATTACAAGAATATTGAGAAGAACTACAGTCTCTAAATAAATCGATACATTTATTTTCACTTACATACTGGATTTAAGGTTAACATAGAACAAAAGCGGGTAATAAGCAACTGAAGATATCTCGGACAGTAGAAAAGATGTCTGAAAGATTTAACCCCTTGTAGCCCCATGTGACATTTCTGTAACAAACCGAAAAAGATCGCCCAAAAGCTGTAAAAAACATATTTTTATTCTTTTAAAGCTTCTTACATAATCTTAAAGAATTGCTTTATCGAAATAATGCGCCATATTTCTAATAAATAGCACCAATAGTTTTTAATTGGCAGTTAATGTTGAAAGTTCGGCTTTTTTGGAAAACAAGCAAATTTATGTAAAAACTACGAAATTCAGAAAAAAATATTTTTCGTGCATAAACTAACGGGGTTTTATTTTTGGATCTTAGGAATGCGCCTAAAAATAAATATTAGATAGCTTTTTGTTTGAATTTTTGCATTTATATACAAAAATAAATTATTTAAACTTTTTTTTTTTACTGCATAAATATAGAAATAACTAAGCAAATAATGAATTTATTGAATTTTTAAAAAATACTTGTTTTATTATAGCTAAAGCCCTTTCGATTTACATTATTAATTTTAAAATTTACGATGTTGGGTTACAAGGGGTTAAATAGATTTAAGGGTAATATTTCAAAAATGAGATGTGATCGAAAAAGTCCGTCTTTGGATTCGAGTTCGGCCACCGAAACCCTTTGAAAAAGCATAGTTTAGTCTCGGCACCAAAAACCCTGCATAAGTACTTGTGGTATTTAAAAGGTTCTTAAAAGAGCATTTTAAGGTGTTAACATAGTGCTTAAGGAAATGGTCAAAGAGATAAAAACTCTTTGTAATGGACCAAACAATTTTTGTTTTCCTTCATACAAACTTCATCGACAGCTTCTGCAACGATGCAAAATTGGTAGTGATTTTAAGGGAGATTTTCATATAGGTAATCAAATCAATAAAATACAAAAACAAATCATTTAGTGCTTCACATATTAGACTTGTATATGCTTATAATATAGGTATCATTTGATTTTCTGAAAAAAAATTTCGGGGGGGGTTAAACACCCAAAACCCCCCCTAAATACGGCTATGTTGATAAAGGTACTTACTTGCAAAACGTCCTCATAAGCTATCTCATCTTTGGATTTCATGAGAACAAAAGCAAGTGGAACGATGGTAGAATCTTCATCGCTCCTACTAGTAGGAGAGCTAGTGGCACATTTGACTAAGGTAGCTCTTGTAAGGCTGAAAATTCGTACAGTGGTAGTTTTTAGCATGCTTAGTAAGAAAATCTTGGTCTGGCAGGCCTCAGCGGTGCACATCGTATATATATTATGACCTTGAAAGTGTAATTTTCAACTTTTTTTGCCCAAAATTTGACTTTGAAATCAATTATTTCAAAAAATATTGATTGAAATAACTTGATTTAAAAACTAATATAAAGTGTAATGTTCTACAAGAATCCGTTACTAATTTTCTCCGCCTTAGAAAACCATTTTTGGTTCAGATTTTTATTTTTGTATTTATATTTTTTGGGGAAATTACGATAACTAAGGCGGGGAAAATTATTAACGGATTATTGTAGAGGAGTTAAATACAAGCATTTTTTACTATGGAAAGGGGGGTCTATCTCCCCCCGTTTAGCAGGGAGGGGCAATTTTCTAAAAAAGTAACTCAAAATAAAAAAAAATTATTTAAAAACGACGGCAACACCTACAGTGAATGATACATTTTTCAAAAGGCAGAATATTACACTTTATATTAGTTTTTAAATCAAGTTATTTC
The DNA here is from genome assembly GCF_945859705.1 of Episyrphus balteatus. Taxonomy (NCBI): domain Eukaryota; kingdom Metazoa; phylum Arthropoda; class Insecta; order Diptera; family Syrphidae; genus Episyrphus; species Episyrphus balteatus. The sequence goes on along the minus strand of NC_079134.1, from coordinate 81,431,755 downwards.
AATCAATACTTTTTGAAATAATCGATTTCAAAGTCAAATTTTGGGCAATAAAAGTTGAAAATTACACTTTCAAGGTCATATATATATATGATGTGCACCGCTGAGGCCTGCCAGACCAAGATTTTCTTACTTAGCATGCTAAAAACTACCACTGTACGAATTTTCAGCCTTACAAGAGCTACCTTAGTCAAATGTGCCACTAGCTCTTGGACTATACCTACCTTTCCATGGATTGTATATAGCTGAAACAATATATGGGGAACAGTTTCAAGGGTTCCATCCTGTAACAGTTATAAACAATATATAGATGCACAAAAAAAAATAAGAAAACCTACCATCAGCCAAAATGGGGACTGTTCTAAGAACTTTAAATGTTCGTCAGTAGCGAACACAAAGCTACGACAGCCATTCTGACTTATGCAAGTTCTGTAAAATGCATGGCCTTCAATTGATTTTTTCATCTCCTCCCGGACGATGCCATCAGTTAAACACACTGGTTCCAATGGCTGATTCTTTTTTTGAACTCTGTAAATGGTAAATTAAGAATATATTTCTTGTCCACAAATACCTTAGATGAAAAAAAAGATCACTAAATATGGCTTCTACATAAATTTTAATCAATCAGCCTGCTGCCCATTTTTCAAAATTTTTTACAAACTTACGTGTGCAAAAAATTAAATTTCTAATAAGAATTTCTACCAAATAACGAAAAAAAACTGTTTTTATTACCCATTTTTTTTTACAATTACAATTTTGTTTTGCTATTCTGTAGAAAATTCAATATTGTTATTTGATTGTTTATGCCCCTTATAACTTTATTCGTCGATTAGTTAACTGACTGTTTATTAGAAGACTGAAAAATCGGCTCTTAGAAAAATAAATTTAAAAATATGTTCTTAAAAATTATTTGTTACCCAAGAAAATAAATCATATACAGTAGCGAGCAAAAAAATGCAAACAAAAAAACATTTTCATTTTTTTGCTCGTCTAAAAACGCATATTTAGGTAGACTTTTGACCAAATAATGGTTCTGGAGTAAAATATTCCACAAACTGACTCTGTTTAATGAAAATAAAACAGTTTCAATATGCCAAATTTGTCAACTTAGTTCTTGTTCAAAACTCCTTAAACCTCTTTCGTTTGCATTTTTTTTTTGTTCGCTACTGTACTTCGAATGAGGTCAAAGCCAATTAAAGAAATGTTTTCTTAATTTTAAAACAAACTTTAAATTTTTTAAAAGTGAAGATAAAGTGGAGTAGTTTTTTTTTTCTCAAAACTGAATCAAATTAGCTCCGAATGGAGCACAAACTACCTTCTTAGCACCACGTTTGTTCCAAAGGAAGCAAGATCCAAACCCTACCTATCACTACCTTCTAAACCATGGTATAAGAAAAGAAGATAATATCATAAGCAGAAAGTCTGTATCAAGAACTGTCCGACGAAAGAAAAAAAGATGGCTTCCTAAGTTTTTGTATTGAAATTGTTGTTGTTTGTCTTGGATATTGTTGTTGCTTTTGACTTTGACAAAACGAACGCCATAAACTTATGACACCACCTTGCAAATGAAAACGCTTATGATACTACCTTCTCACATTACAGGTACCATGCTTCTTAACTATATTCATTGTTTCATACCTCTGAATGGACCTTTTTAGTGCCATGTCCGATGGCAGACTCTCCAATTCCTCTATCGTTTTTGTGGCTTTATAGTTTTGAACTATTGCTGCAGGGTTCTGGGTTATTTTTATTATTTTAAGAATTTTCTTTCTTTTTTCAAAACATTACAGAAAGGGAATATTCTTTACAAAATAGTGGTGATATTATTTTTTCTATTATATAGGTGATATAATTGTTTTGTTATTTTCTCCCAAACTATGTGAATTAAAATCTTAGTGCCGATCAAATTTTCTCAGTAAATCATACATTTTACTTCGAAAAAACACAAAGCGCCATTAAATTAGTACACATTAAGAGTTTTTTATTTAATATTTTTCAATAATTTGGAATGAGAAATTGATATGAAAAAATGATAATAAAATATCAAAAAAAAAATTCCAAAATGTGACATTTAAATATCATCCTGATAATAAAAATGTTGTTTTAACATTTTAAATATCATAAAACACATTTTATAGAGCATTTCGTGGTCTCGGGATTACAGTGGGTTTGATGGATGTTGTTAATTGTTGTTGATATTTAAGAAATGTTAATTTGATATTTAAAAAATGTTAAATTGATATTGGCTTTTTTTTCGGTGTATGCATTACTGATGAGCATACCTACAAAATTAAACTGTAATAAAACTTGTTAACCATTACTAAAATTAAAATTTACCACATGTTTTCTTTTTCTTGAGCCTCCGGAAAAGGGGTTGGTTTTTAACCGGTGTTGGCATACCCAATACTGGACAATTCCATTATCAGTAACAACCTTCTTACTTTTGTGATACTGGTATTCCTTATATTTCAGATTAATTCCATTATTTTGGTTTTTTATTAATTGAATTTGATCCATTTTTGCGAATTTAAAATAACCACAAATAAATAATAAGTGCACAATGATAAGTAGTCGACAAATTTAGTTTAATAAAAATCGCGCGAATTCTCTTTCCCATCGACAATCCACACCAATATAAATATTAATCGAAAAAGCAAGTTGTTGTCTTAAAAATGCAGGTGTTAGACAGGGAGAAGCGATTCTCACCCACCTTCCCCGCCCTAATAAGTCGATTTGTTTCTTATGGAGGGAATTCTCGTCAAAACTCATTAAAAAAATCACAATTATATACAGTTGCGAACACAAAAATAGCAGTGCTTACATAATTTTCATAAAAAGTTAAATATTTTTAAAGTGCTGCTTTGCAAAAAAGTTTAAAATTATATTTTGCATTGGGCAGGACCTCAGTTATCATATCCAAGGTTTTCAATTTTTTAAATATGCTTATCACTGTCTTGTACAAGACATTTATTGAAGCACTCTAGTTTATGCCCGAACATTGAAATAGCAGTGTCTTTGTTTTTTCTCTTTCAAGCTTCCAAATGTAACTTTTTTTCATTTTCTTGGTAGGTAAACGTTTTTTTAAAGTGTTATTTCTTCTATAAGCCTAAATTGGCATTGTCAAAAGTTGTCAAAATGGCCCGCAGAAAGCATTGTTCAGAAAAGTTCATGAAATTCAATAAAACAAACATTACTAAGAGAAAAAAAACTTACCAGATCATCTGAGATATCGTAAAATACCCTGTTGAAATAGTGAGCAATACAGGAATATCCAAAATAGTAACATTAGCTCAAAATACGTAATCTAAAAAGAATCAGGACTTAGCGAAGTGATTGACAAATTAGCTAATTGGCAAAGTATCATTCTTTAATAGGCTCCAATAAACAAAAAATTTACTACAAGTGTCTGTTAGCGCTATGGCCTTAACAGAACATGTGCTGGAAGCTAAACTACTAGCCTAAAGCATGGAATACACGCTACAATTTATCGTACCGATTATCGTACAAAATTTGAATCGCATTCGATAATTGTATCGTATGTGTGCACCAAGGTATCCGCTGTACCCATATCGCACGGTCGAATGCTGAGGATGGAAAACAAGAGGTAGTATGCTATTGATTAGATGGGGGTTGTACCGTGTGTTCGCTTTCAATTCACCTTTGATTTAGTTTTTGAAATCATTTAAATTTTTTTTAACAAACATTCAAATAATGGATAAAAATGAGAAAAATTGTTTGACAGTTAATGAAATCGTAAGTGAATCGCATGGTGTATGTGTTTTCTTTCGATATTGTTTACGATATCGGTACAACGCAAATCGTGTGCGATGATTGTACCGTGTATTCCATGCTTAAAGTCAGCTAAAAGCACCATTACTGACGAAAAATCATGTAGAAAAAAGAATTAAGTTCGTAAAAGATTGGCCCAAGATGCAAGTGCGGAACTTTCTATGCACTAATGATACCAAAATAGTTCTTTTTGTGTTCAAGGGTCTTTTGATATTCTCCTTATGGTGCCTACGCCCAAAAATAACTAGTTTTGTATCATTAATACATAGAAAGTTCCTCACTTGCATCTTGGGCCAATCTTTTACGAACTTAATTCTTTTTTCTACATGATTTTTCGTCAGTAATAGTGCTTTTAGCAGACTTTAGGCTAGTAGTTTAGCTTCCAGCACATGTTCTGTTAAGACCATAGCGCTAACAGACACTTGAAGTAAATTTTTTGTTTATTGGAGCCTATTAAAGAATGAAACTTTGCCAATTAGCTAATTTGTCAATCACTTCGCTAAGTCCTGATTCTTTTTAGATTACGTATTTTGAGCTAATGTTACTATTTTGGATATTCCTGTATTGCTCACTATTTCAACAGGGTATTTTACGATATCTCAGATGATCTGGTAAGTTTTTTTTCTCTTAGTAATGTTTGTTTTATTGAATTTCATGAACTTTTCTGAACAATGCTTTCTGCGGGCCATTTTGACAACTTTTGACAATGCCAATTTAGGCTTATAGAAGAAATAACACTTTAAAAAAACGTTTACCTACCAAGAAAATGAAAAAAAGTTACATTTGGAAGCTTGAAAGAGAAAAAACAAAGACACTGCTATTTCAATGTTCGGGCATAAACTAGAGTGCTTCAATAAATGTCTTGTACAAGACAGTGATAAGCATATTTAAAAAGTTGAAAACCTTGGATATGATAACTGAGGTCCTGCCCAATGCAAAATATAATTTTAAACTGTTTTGCAAAGCAGCACACTGAACCAAAAAGGTACATAAAATTAATGAATTTGTACATTAAATTAATGTAAAAATTCATGGCAAATGAGCCAATGTAAAAATTCATTAAATTTAAGAATCTTTTTAAGAACAAATTCATAAGGGAATGAATCTTTCTTAAAAATTAAGAATAAGTTCTTAAATTTTATGAATTCTGTTCATACACGAATTCGAAAATTTTTGAACATGTTTAAGAAAAGTTTCTTAGATTTTAAGAAAAATTCATACAATTTAAGAATTATTTCTTATAATTTAAGAACAAAGTTTAAGAAAAGTTTCTTACATTTTAAGATTATTTCTTAAATTTTATGATATTTTTCATAAATTCCGTAAAAATTTGAATGAAATGTTGCTTAAATTTTATGAAAAAAATCTTAAAAACTATGAATTTTTCTTAAAGTTTTATGATTGTTTTCATAAAATGTAATACACTTTTCATTAAAATACCTATATGCATTTATTTATATAGATCCATATAATATACATTACCATTATTCCAAGCATTTAATTTGTTCCTGAAAAAATTGTATTCCAATCAAACCAACAGACAAAGAAAACAACCCAAAATCTAAAACAAACAAATGAAATAGTTCTTAAAAATAAAAGAAATGATTGAGTTTTAACGTAATAAAAATGTTTTATTGGCCACTGTCACTATACATTTATTTTTTAATTTAATTTTTCTTTTTTAATTGATGCATCATCTGGAAAGATAAGATAAATATAAAAAATTTAGGTAGATACATCACTATATAGAATAAAACAAAATTAAAACAAAATTTAAATATTTAAAGGAATTAAATAACATGCAACACTTACTAAATTCTATTTTCTTGTGTTTTCTTTATTCTGCAATGACAACTTCGGGTGTACTGGATCTATTGCAAACAGCCTTTAAGATGGTTTTTACGAAGCAGTATTTAGTGCCCTTTTGCCGGTTCTATTACCTATATTTCGCTTTTTTGCTAAAATAACATGCTCTCAAATTGGAGATTACTCACGTGCCAACTCATTTCCCAAAAGTATCTCAATTATGTACCGTACCTATAACAAAAAAAATTTTAAATGTATTTAATATATAAAAGAAAGAAATGTTTAACATATTATGTTTTTATACTTATCTGAGTATATGGGAAAGAGGCAACATGAACCAACAATAATTTCCACTGTTGAAATGTCTTATACTCTTTAAAACTGTTTACGTGGTTTAAAATGCATAACACATAATAAATATTGTTTTTTATTCACAAATTTGTTTCGGCAACGACCGTCCTTTTTGAATATCAGATGTTAAACTAAATCCGCAGAGAAATCCGTCTAAGGCATAGATTCAAAATAACAGTTATTATTTCATAGATTGATGAAAAAATACATAGACTTTAAGAAAATATACTTAAAAACTCAAAAGATAAGAATTTTTTCATAAATTATATGTATACTTTCACAAAATTTAATGAATTAATTCATAAATTTTGGAATAATATGAATTTCGAACTTAAAAAGTATGAACAGATTCTTAGATTTTAAGAATAAGTTCTTAATACCGAATGCAGGATAACGGTAAATTTTCGTTATTTTTCAATTTATGAAAAAATACATTCATTTTAAGAAAAAATACATTCATTTTAAGTAAAAATACTTAAAAACACAAAATTTATGAACTCCATACAAATGTAATTTTAAAAATAGATTTTTCTCAATTTTAGAAGGGAAAAAAGTCAATTTTAAAAATTATTTTAACTCAAAATACAACTGAATGGAAAATAATAGTGAATTTCATTCATAAAAGTATTTCCAGATTCTAAGAATCAGCAAAATATTCTTTCAAATTGGAGCTAGAAGTTTATGAATTTATTCATAAACCTTCGTATTTGTTCTTAAAAAAAATTCATAAAAATTTTTTCCATAGGAAAATTTTTATGAAAACTGATTCTTAAATTTTATGAATCTTTCTTAAAAATAAACTTTTTTTTTAAGAATTGGTGCTTAAATTTAATGAATTTTTCTTAAAAATGTATGAATTTTGGTTTATGAACGAGATTCATAGTTTTTAAGAATAATACTTTTTTCAGTGCACTTTAAAAATAATTAACTTTTTATGAAAATTGTGTAAGCACTGCTATTTTTGTGTTCACAGCTGTATTTTACATCTACTATTCAACTATTCCTCCTTGTCTTAAGATAATAACCCACCCTTTTACAACTTCCTCATCTCCCACACATACACCTGTAAACGCTTCAAAAAAAAAATTGTTGACTTGTTCTTTTCTAAAACTTGCATTTAGTTCAGTCAATGGGGAAAATTCCGACAGTTGTCTGTCTGCTAAGTTTTTATGCAGTATTGAAGAGGTTTTTATCCTGAGTATAAATCTCAGTTTGCGTTATATTTGGTCTTGTGAGGCGTCCGCCACACATAGGTAAATTTTCCCAAAAACATGGCCAAAATTATTTTTTGTGTTTATTCAATTTTTAATTGCATGATTATAACAAAATAAGATAATTTTCATAAAATTCAGCATTTTTAAGTAAATTTACACGAAAATTCATAAAAAAGAAGCAAAAAATGAAAAAAGTCGTTTTTTTTACAGTACACCATAGGGTTTCTTTCACTTGACATTTAATAATATTTACAATATTTATACATTCAATAGATTGAAAAAAAAAAAAACAGTTGAACAGTCGTTATTATAAATAAATAAATAATGTAGGCATAGATAACAACTATATATGTACATAAATAAATATGAGTGTGAGTTTGTATGTGTGTATATCATTCAATGACTTGTGAGTTGTGAAACTGTAACTAAGGTCCATTTTCTTCACTCGGAGTTGAACAAAACTTGAGAATTTTTATATTAAAAATTCTCAAGTTATGTTCAACTCCGACTGAAGAAAATGGCCCTAAGTCTGCTTGCTCGATCTCTGGTTCTATTAGAAACTGAAGTACTTCAGAGGGAAATACATTTTTTGTTTTAGGATTTAGTTTTCTCAAACCACTTATTAATGGGTCAGAAGAGACCAAGAGATTATGAAACACATCTTCCATATTTTGCTGCCTCGAAAATTTTCTTGGGAAACTTTCTCGTGATTCTTGGGCTTCTTCGCCGGCTGTCCAATGAATGAATGAATGAATAAATTTTATTGAAACCTAAGTTTGGATACATATGGTTATTATGTTTTATTGCCGAATCTCTTATAACATTGTATTGAAACTTAGTTAATTTTCCTTCAACAACTATTGAAAGTGCTTCTTCTGCTGCATATGGAATAATTTTCTGGTCCATTTTTTTCAAAGCTTTTGATATTTTTCAGCACGTGAAGGAGTTGAAAATATTATATTTTTCATTACATTTGATGAATCAAGTTTCCCTTTTTCTCACAGTTGCATCGCGCAGCATAGCTTAATTCTTCGGCATTATAGTTAGAACGTAAATCTTCTGTTTTACGTCTCTTTGACCGTTCGCTTAGGTCTGAAAATCCATTTGAGGCCGTCCAACAAAGCCATAGGCTCGGCATGGAAACGATATTTCATATTGCAACCAATTTATATTTTGTTTTAAGAAGGTGTTGTTATTTCTGGAGGCACTCAGCCATCTTCTTCTATGTTCATAATGCGAAATCCGTTAAATTTTTCTCTATTTGCTCCGAAATTTCAATATTGGTCACGTTTTCAACCTTTGCTACCAAAAAATTATTTTTTTCTGTAATGTCACGAGACGAACAGCTTCTTAAAAATTCAGAAAGCTTATTTCTTGAAAGAAAAATAAAACTTAATTACAATCCTGTGTCAAAAAAGAAAAATCTAATTAAAAAAAAAAATCACCTTTTGAAGCCAATATTATAAAAAGTCGCAAAAAGCCGCAATGTTTTAGAATTGTTTCCCATAAAGGAAACGTTTAACTATTTTTCAACACTATTTTCAGTACAAGAAAACGCAAATCAACTTAACTTATTCATTATCAAAGAAAAAAAAATTTGTTTGTTTTTACTGCTCAAACACATTATCTTAAAAAGCTTGAAAATTTACTTTAGACTTAAAATATTGCATTATCTTTGTCATTATCTTTTTTTTACATACCACTAGCAACAGAATCCATGTTAAATTATTTTAAAAATAGCCAAAAAAAAAATTAATAAAAAACAAAGCAAACTACTTCTTATAAGAAACCAACCTTGCTACTGCACTCGTTAATTAAAATTTTCGACTTTGAAAGCATCTACTGATTAAACAGTTACAATTTGCATCGCATGATCAATCAGATTCTAAGCTTATGTTATTTGTAAACAACTTGGCATTAAAAAAAAACAACAAATCGCAAATTTTTTTTTGTAGTTTTGGCCATGAATTTGGGAAAATTTACCTGTGTGCGCCATTTTGAAAAACGCATTAGTCTTAATATCTCGAGAACGCCTGGTCGAACAGAAAATTAGCTAGGGCTTTTTATTTTTAGATTGGAAATATAATTATCTTTCTTTCCCCGTACAATTTTTTCTCTAGGATTTATACTCAGGATAATCCCCTCTTCAATTCTGCATCCAAACTTAGCAGACGTTACAACTTTTGTCGGATCCACTGCATTTGATTCCTCATTGACTGAACTCATTGTTATGAAAATAAAATAACTCTATATATTTTCAACTTATTTAAAAGTGGGGATATGAATTTTTTGTATACGTTTTTAAGAGTCCATTCAACGGACAATTCAATAAAATACATTAGTTCTCATGAAAACAGACCTATAAACAAACGGAAACCATCAAGTCCAACTAATATACGAATTGGTTCTTATAAAAATGTTGTTTATCAAGATTAATAAAATCCGTCGACAAATCAACGGATGCGAGGGTTTCTATGCCTTGGCCCCTTTATGTAGGTGAGACGTCGGAGGCGTTACCGGGAAATGTGAATGATTTTTTATTTTTATTTTTTTGACTGCTCCTTCCTTCTCCTACATCCGCGATCCATTCTTAGAGTTGGGGAAATATTGACCAACCACCACCATTGTTCTTTCTCAATAGGTGTGCATTGAATTTGTATAATGTTATGTATCTGCTTTTATTTGTCAGTTATTGTCAAATTATTTACATAATTATGAATGGAGTTTCCCCTACCAAACAGAAACGATTGAAGTAGAACATTTTCATCTTTGGTTTGTTTTTTTTTTTAGTGGTTCCCTGACCGCCGTTTAAGGAGGTTGTGGTGTCACATTTTGTCACATATTATTCTATTCAATTTTACAAACAAAACAGAAATGAAAAAAACAAACGTCAGCAAATTGTGCCCCATTCAATAATTTCTTCTGAGGAGAAAAGAGGGCGGGAGTGTAATTTACTGGCTGAATAAAATGGTGTAGCTGTGGCTGTAGCTTGTAGCGCAAGTTGAAGAATTCTCAACTTTTTGCTCAGCTGCCGCCAACTTTTGATGTTGTTTCCCTTAATAAAATTTTGATAGTACTACAAGCTACAGCCACAGCTACACCATTGTATTCAGCCAGTTAGACCAAAGCTCAGTGAATGATCGCAACTTCAATGATATAAAAGACCATTGCACATCAGTTCACCACACCAAAATAACGTCTGTAAAAAAAAGGGGTGGTTTGGTTATTATTTTAATATAAATAATAACAAAGTGGGTATTACAAAATACGCTATGAATAATTATATTAATTAATAGAAAAAAAAAAAATACGTCGGTGCAATATTAGTTGGACAAATAAGAAGTCAATTTCAATTATATAACCCAAACTTACATAAGTATACTTATGTTTTTTTTTTTTCTATTTCAACGTTTTTGCGATCTTCTCACAAAAACAAAACCATATATGTATATCTATACCTATCCAATCAAAATTTTACAAGATTAAATAACACCCATTTTCGCTTTACTCATTTAGTTCTGACCAATGAGAAAAATGTTAATCTCTTGTTTGTATTTCCATAATTCCATATCGCTCCTCGCAATTGTTGCCAACCCAAAAATCACATGTCATAGCTTATCATAACTTTAGAATTCGTAACTCTAGTTTTTTGTAACTTCGGTTTCGCGTAACTTTGACGGCCATTACTCTGTCGCCCGTAACTCCGTTACCATTTCCTCACTGAGAACTATTATTCGACTTATAAACAAGGGAATTTTTTTTTTAATTTTCTTACGGAATGATGCTTTCTTAAAATTATAATAACTCGGACTCGGCTCTTGTGGGTCGTAGAGAGGTAACTTTTTTTTTTAAATTGTAGATAATTTAAAGGACTACAACAGTATTTTATTTTTTTAGCCAATACTTGCACCGTTTACAAAATAATAAGGCAAGTGTTTGCTAAACAAAAAAACGTCTTTGACTTAATATTACTTATTTTTTATTTGTTTCAACAAAAATATTGTGCACCAAATCGATAGAAAATGTTGTAACGAACAATTAATAGCTTTATTTTTTGTCGTAGGACACTCTGAAGCCGAGTTATTCCCAAAAAACGATATTTTTGGGTGTTTTCGCACCGGTTTTGCATGCGTTCATTTATCAATTACTCGGCCATCTTTGGTGATAAAGAGCTGATTTTTACTTGCGATATAGGTACTATATATCAAGTTATGCATTCGTACAAAAAAAAAAAGTTGAGATAACATTTTTCCATGACATTACGATGGTAGAGAATGCCAAAAAAGTGGGTCCCGGAAGTCCGTCTGTCTGTCTGTCTGTCTGTCTGTCTGTCTGTCTGTCTGTCTGTCTGTCTGTCTGTCTGTATAAGGACCTACAGCCTAAACGGATGGACCGATTAATGTCAAACTTGGTATGTAGCGTTATTTGTCGACTCTCCAGAGGGGTTTTTGGAATTAATTTTTTTGGACCAAAATTAACGGTACTTGTCATATACCGATTTTATTAAAATTGAAATATCTCGAAAACGGCTCCAACGATTTTGTTTAAAAAATTCAAACGTTAGTTTTAAGCTAAGGTCTACCTTTTAATGAAAATTTTTTTTTTTTGAAAATCATTATTAACGGTACCTGCCATAGAACCGTTTTTTTCAAATCGGATTATCTCCGAAACCACTTATTCGATTTCAACGAAACTTTTTGTGAAGAAGCATTTATATAATTTAAATATAAACCAAAAATAAAAATTTGAAAAAAATAATTTTTGGATTTTTAAAAAAATTTTGAAAATTTTTTTTTGAAAAATCAAATTTTCGAAAACGGGACATTGAATTTTTTTGAAATTTTGTTTTTAGATGCTGATTAAAGATTTCTACAAAATGGCATACAAATTTTATTTTAGAACTTTTTTTCTAAAAAATTATTTATAAAAAATTAGTTTTTTAAAAAACGGCTCTAACGATTTTGAAAATTTTTTTTCTAAAAATGCATGTTAATATATCAATCAAAACTGCATACTTGTTTTGGAGGGCAATTTGATTTCAGATTTTATTTAATTTAAAAAAAAAACGAATTTTATTTTTTTTTCCAAATTTCTATATAAAAAGTCTTAAAAATTTAAGCAACTTTAACTCTAAGAGCAAGTTCGTGCGACCCAGTCGTGCATTTTATTTCTTTAAAATGCAGGACATGAATAGGGCTACAAAATAAGTTAGAAAAATGTCATGATACAAGCTTTTTTCGAAATAATGACAAAAATGTGTTTTTAACAACAAGAATTTGACTTTAAATGGCTGCCATTTTGTATTTACTCACTCAAATACAATGAAATTACATACAACGATAAAAAATATTATAAGGAAGAGAATGTATGTTTATTTTTTGATCTACGACAATCTGGAGCAAAGATATTAGCTTAGAAGTAAAATATACCAAAAAATACATTTTTGTGAATAATGATCAGGTGGTGAGAAATTGGTTTTAAGCCTTTTAAATATACCCCTATCGATCCATGAAATAAAAACTGACAGTGCCTCTGTGCGCAAGGATAGGCCCTTTTTTCCGACGCTTTGACTGGAGTATGTGTCATTTGACAACAATTTTTACACGAACGTCAAGATGAAATCAAAACAGTTCCTTCAAAATAAAACCAGAGATTCCTTTGATTAATAATTTTGTTTATTTTCTTCGGTAACATAAATTTAATTTAATCAAAATCAATAAGAAATTAGAGATATTATTAAGATCTGAGTGAAGATGAAGTAGAAGGTTAATTATTTAGGCCGCATGCTGTGGTTTTACAGAGGAAAAATTTCCTGAAGACAATCACGGGGAGCAAAGTCACAGTAATTTGACTTTTTCACAAGAAGTATGCTAGGAAAAATATATTTTGACTGCACATTGTTTTTTTTTAATTTATTTTATATTTTTCCGCAATAAAAATACGATATAAGGTTATAATTTACTCTTTATTTGAAGTTTGAGTTCTCAAATAAACAAACAACACGAAGAAATCTTTCAGCTTGACGTTTGAGAAATGTCAAATGTTCCAAGTGTGTGTGCAAATCCGTGTAAGTCTCTCAAAAAAGAGGGATTAAAAAATTCGTTTGAAGCTAATTTTTTTTCTATGGAACATGATTTTCAGAAAAAATTCGCTTCAAGATCCCTGAAAATTCGATTTTTGCATTGAAAGGAATTCGACATTATATTATCAATAACGTTATTTCAAACTGCAGTAGCTTCAAATTAAAGAAAAGACATCACAAAAATTTAAACAGATTTTTAAAGAAGAAAAGCAATTCTTATACAAACCTTCACAAAAAGTGTTAAAAAAAATTCCCTCACATTGCAGGATAACTTCAGAAACAGGTGTTTTTGCATCTTCTAACGGTAATATTTAAAAAACGGGAGCTGATAGAATATTTCTGAATTCGAGTCCAGCACTTCAAAAGACTTTGGAAAAGTATTGTTTGGTTTATTCATCATACGGAAAGTTTAATTTTGTTGTGCAGTGTAATATAAAGAGTGAGTATAATCCATGTTTTGAAAGGTTTGCAAAAAAATTTGTGTGTGTTTGTGGAACTCGAACTTTACAGCATTTTTTCACTAGAGCCCAAATAAGATAATTTCACAAAATTAGTTCATTTTGGATGTCAAATTGTAGAGGAAATTTCTTTCAAATGAGATTATTTGCGAAATTTTTTCATTTGGGCTTTGGAAAAAACTGACGATTAATGACTTTGGAAATATTTTAACTATGATTTATAAACGATTATTAGAATTCAATGCCGCAAAAAAAAACTTCAAATGGCAAGCTGTCAAAATTAATTCGTTTTTTAAGTTCTGTACCATTTTTTTCACTGTTTTATACCATTTTTTACTTTTTTTTACACATTATTTACCATTTTTTAATAAATGTAAAATACAGTTTTTTACACGAACTCGCCCATCAGTGGCCATATTACAATAAATTAAATTTTGCGTTACCTTTTGGCAGGGAAAAGACACTTTGAAGATCAAAACACACAATGGCATGATTAGATTCAATGACATGGCGATCAAGATCTATCTCTGCCTTCATAGATGCCTTTTCTATTTTGTGATTGTTGAACTCACTCATTTGAGCAATATCTGGCTTTGTGTTTGCCTTGAAAAACAGCCTTCGTACTGATCTTTTTTTGGCTTATAAAACGACAAGTTAAAACTGTAACAGCCCCCAAATTTTTAAATTCGCTGTCCTTATTCACTTAGGAGCAAAAAAACGGAATCAAATAAATTATTTTTATTTAAAACAAAAAATGCAATGGATAAAATAAAGTTTCTTCAAATCTCATGGTCTCATCTGAAAGCTTGGATTTTTTACTTTGAATTGTTGGTAAAAACATAATAATGCGTACGATAGTTTCATCGCTATCTGTCAATTAATTGCACTTCATTTTTGTTTAATGTTAAATTTTCTTGATACTCTCTGCTTCAATTTCAGTTTTTTTTCCTTACGTTACTATTGACGTTGTCTGTCAATAAATTGCACTTAATTTTTTTAAAATGATAAATTTTTCAGATATTCTCCATGTTTCAATTTCAGTTTTTTTTTCCTTACATACTTCATTTATGTTGATTGGATCTTTATAAAGTGAACGTGTTTTTAAGTGTCTACCATTGATTTAAAGCTTTTGTTTTAAGCTTTTAAATGGTGCACTTAAAATTCATGTGTGTCAATTGCATCCTCACGAATTTTCGTTATTCAGAACTCAAAGTTTGATTCCATTTTTTTGCTCCTAAGTGTAGAACATGAAGTCCTTATTTTTAATAAATACTTTTATAGTACTTATATATTTATTTATATTCTATTTGGGAAGTATACAAAAAGACAAAACAATTTTAAAATTTTTACCGTACGATTATAGAGATTTTTGTGAAATTTTGTGTGTGTGATATGGACCCGGTAGGTGTCGCTGTTGTCAAGTTATAGTTAAATTCCATATTTGGAGTCCGAATGACTGTTGGAGTGTAGGTATAAATTTTTATGAAATTTTGTGTGTTCATTCGAGACAGATTTTGTTTTTATAGTTGGACCTGGTACGTGGCGCTGTTTTCAAGTTATAGGCAATTTCAATATTTGAGGTTCAAAATAGCTCATATTCAAGGCAAATAAAAACAAACATGAATTAAATCCTTAAAATGTTAATTCCAGAAATATAACTGTTTCCTTCCAGGATATCTCACAATTGAAAATTGGTATGATAAACAGCAACTTAAAATTTCTTTAAGTTGCGTCTCAACTACCATTACCTAATACAATTTCTGCATTGATTTCAAATGATTTAATTTTTTAACAAAACATTTTAATATTTATAGACGTATGAATAGAATTAAGACGGAATCTTTTCATTTTTAATGGTTTTTTTTTTACTATTGCTTGCTATTGCTATTGTTTCGGTAACTGACTCCAAGATTACTCACACGGTAACCGTAAAGAAACAAATACAAACTTCAATGAAACCAAAATATGTTAGAGAGAGAATACTATTTTTAAAGTGGATTACAAATAAGCGTTAAAAGCGGAAGCTACATACCGCATATAAATACATCAGAAGTTAAAACGAAAGTGAAGAAAATAAAAACATTGGTTGTTTGTAAAGTCGGTTTACGCACGATAATTTTACGTGATAACTTCATAAGAAAACAGATTGTGTAAAAAAAGTAAAAAAATCGTTCTTGGGATTCTAATCATTCAACAGTTTCACAATAGAATGTGAGAATAAGTCATATTTTTTTTATTATCATCGATTAAGTCACTTTTTTTCAAAAAAAAAAAAAAGAAAAAAAAATTAAGTTAAACGAGAGCCAGTTTTTGTACATTTGTGAATTATATAACCTTTATTGGATAAATAAATTCCGATAAAAATTTATAATAGCTGTCAAACAAATGATTTGCTTTGTTTAATATTTTAAACAATTTTATGTATGTATTTTTTCCATACATCAAGTTGTTAACACATTTCAAAACCAAAAAAGAAATAAATAATAGGAAAAGCGGAACGAGGTCCGCCGGGTCAGCTAGTAAAATATATAACCCTCTTTTTAAAATATTGGGCCACTTAATATTTTACCTACAAGGATGTAGAGTCTTTTTATATTCACAAACTTCATACAAATTCCTTTAATTTGCTTTCTGTGCATCGTTATATAAATCCTTAAATATAATAGGAGTGTGGATGTTGGGTTGTGACAAGAAAATCGTATGGGAGGGGGTCTTTTGTCCTCCGTTTAGCCGGGAGGGACAGTTTTCTAAAAAATTGGTTTATCTTAAATTTAAACGATATTTATCAATAAAATGTTCAAATAAACTCAAAAGAATTTGATTTTGCTCATAAAAAAAGAAAGTAAGTCATTTAGACCTGCAGAAATATGGTGTTTTATTTCATCTCAAAAGTTCAAACAGAAAAACTGTTCGATGAATAAATCTAATTTTTCTAAAAAAACTTTAAAATGCCTATTTTGCTTTTCTAAATTAATCTCAAAAATAAGAAAACATTTTGTTTAACAAAGCAAACTTAATTCCTTTGTAGAAAATTTAATGAAGTTTTTAAATGTGTCCTTGAATATTCTGTACAGTGATCCGTTGTTGAGATATTAGCTGTGTTTTATTTTCCTCGTGATCCAGATCAGATCGTTGTTTTTATTAGCCTTTCAACAAAAACAGGATTTAGTTTTGTTATTGTTTCGCAAATAAATTAATGATGTGATCCATTTCAGATCATTGTTTTTATTAACTTTACAACAAAAGCAGGATTTTGTTTTGTTATTGTTTCGCAAATAAATTAATGATCTGATCCGGATCACGAGGAAAATAAAACACAGCTATTGATAGGCAAAATTATGGTTTTTGTTTTGATGACTGATATTGCAGTCTAAACAAATCGTAGAAGTTTGAAACAAAATGAATCTTAAAGCCAAATAAATAGCCTTTCTAAAAATAATAAACTTTATCAGAAAAAATTTTCCCACTTTCTTAAGAGAAAAATAAAAACAAACAAAATGGAAAATTTTGGTTTTTGAACAGTTCCAAGGATTTAGCTATTTTACCGTTAGAAATGAAATATTTTAACATTTAATCCTAAAACCAGAAGAATAGAGCTTTCACATGCTTTTTATTTTTTACTGAGATACAGCCTATCGAAAATCACTAAAAAAAATCACGATTTTTTTTGTTCCCCTAATTTTTTGGGCTAGTGTATTTTTGAAAAAAAAAAATCCAAACTTAAAATTTTGAAAAAAATTATATGCTTTTATGACTATATTGCTTTAAGGCCCTAACAACTAATACAATCCATCGGTGGCAAGCGCGCCAGAGACAAGGCGCATTCACGAATCTAGTGACTACATAGTCGACTCGTTCTGATTGGCTGAAAACAACTAAAAAATTAGTTAAAATTTCCCCTCCGACGCAAAGTGGTCAAAAACAGTATTCTACCTGGACATTAATATTTTGTGCTCGGTAACAGACATATACTGCCCTAGCGAGGTATTCCATCGGAGCGGAGATTTTCCTCAACGCATACTCCGTCGGAGGTTCAAATTGCATTCGAGGTATCTTTCATCGGAAAAAATACTAGAGAAATTCTACGACGCAATAATTTGACATGCGTCAGATTCAAGATTTTAATAGTGATGTGCAAAGTATACCGATATATCGATAAGTTGGTATATCTTTCGATATTTTTATATAAAAACACCTAAATACATTTAAATTGTCATATAACTATATAGAGAGTTTCATTTCATAGTTTCTCATAAGTATATAAGAATGTCAATGTACGGTAAATTACACCCTTGCGTTAATTTAAAAATAAATCGATATTCCGATATATCTATTCAACAAAATATCGAATCGAAAAATATCGATATTTTTTTTTGGAGAAGGCCATCTCTATAATTATCACATATGACAGAAAAAAACAACAGATGACAAAAAAAAAAAAAAAAACAATTCAAAGAATAACAAACGAGTTGAAGTTATTTCATTGAAGAAAATTAAAGTGTCCGTGACAAGTGTCGCGTTGTTTTTGAAAGCCAAGGGTAAAAAAACTTAAGAAAAAAGGAATATTTTAAAAAGTGAAAGAAAATTTATTTAAGAAAGACCGCCCGCCAGTGCCCGCGATTTCTTTTCAATTTTATTTTATGTTGGACTTATGTATAGTCAAGAACATCCTTTTTTCCATTCATCAACATCCCTTTGTCGTGGTCCAATTCAATTCAACTGATTGGGCAGATCTTCCCAATTTATGCACAATTTTTGGTGATCTTGTATCTGTCAAGAATACAACAATTAAAAGTACTTCATCGCATGCAATGACATGCGTTGAAATTTGTCGGAGAAAATTTCCGATCAGCTGATCGGAGAAATACCCCGAAGCAAAAAGTCTCCGATTCGTAGAAAATCGGAAAAAATCCGCTCCGACGGAATACCTCGCTAGGGCCGGTAGTACCATGGGTAAAGCTTTACAAATAACTCAGCAGTTTTTGTGCAGAAACTCCTTAACCTTTCAACATTGATTTCCAAGCCACACGAAATAGTATCAAGGATTGTTGAAAAAGCTGAAATAAGACCAGGATCCAGTCCCGTGATCGATGCTGACTCTAAACTATTTTTGAAAAAACGGCGGGCAGTGCTGTCATCGTTAGTCGTGCCACTCCCAAGCTTTGGTATATCTACAAGCAAACCCATTTTTTGTTCGAAATTGTTCTTGGATCGGTTTCTTTTGTTCTCCTACAATTGTTTTTTCCACATCCGTTCTTGCTTGCCATTTTTTTATGGGAAGTTTGTAAGAAACATGTAAAAAACATTCAAAGAAACGGATCCATGCGTGAAGGGTGAAAGGTCCAAACTCATAATTTTTTTCGTTGGCTGGCTTTTTTAATGTACTCTCCACCACAAGTTTGTTCATCATTTTTGGGGTAGCTTTTACAAATATAGCAAACCTGGGATGAACTTCCTGATATGCCATTGCATACTTTGCCATCAACCATTTTCAAAAGCATCTTGTGATGAATTTTAAATTCATGTCCATCTTTATTTACCAGAGTGGGTGTCAAACAAACTATTTGTGCCTCTAGCTGACCCCTATTGCACCAACCACTTTGCATTTTGCAGCTTTGCAAAACAATACTTTTCTGCAAAGTAAAAGTGCAAAGTGTTGCACAAAAAATTAAAAGTTCCCCACTTTGCACTTTGCAATTTTTGATGTTTTTTTTGCAGAGAAAATTATATATTTAATCATAACACTTCATGGGGTTCAACAGAATCAGAAATAAGATAATTCACATATAAAAAAAACAATAGTTTTATTTAAAAAAAAAACAAAGAAAGAAAAATTAAGCCTGGGGTGGTATAGCAACCCTGTTGTCATCGGAAGGTAAAACAACAATATCTCTTGAAATTTTGTTGTACTTTACTCTATCATTTGTTATTTTGTTGTTTATAGTTACTTAGACTGTTGCTTTGCTGTAATTTGTTTAAAGAAGAAAATAATAGAATTTTCAATATCAATATAATTTCATTATTTTAACTTTAAATTGCAATCATTTTTTGAATGACGGATAATTTTGAATAAGGTGGTTGGCAATTCTAGAGGAGGCTATGTGGCCATGAAGCAGAGGGCAGAGGTGCGTTCTTTATTTTACCATCGTTTACTTATGTTTATATTATCGAACTAAATAGTCTATTGTTAAGTTACAATTTGTAACTATTTGAAATGGTTCCTAAACTCCTTTTGAAGTGTCAAATAGTCACGATTCGTAACTTTATCCAACACACTTCCATGATACGAGTTTAGTGAGTTGTTGATCTAAAAATAAGATGTTTGATTTTCAAGACAATTCAAACATTTGTATTACTTTTATTAATCAGCGAAAAATTTAGTTAAAATGTAATTTTGGAAATGATGGGAGAACATTTATTTTGAATAAAAACATGATTTTCGGTTATAACAAAGGAATTGAAATTATTATAAAAAAAATTCATTTGACAGTTTATCATTATCTGAAAACAAATCGTTTTTAAATGATTTGTAAAAAGAACACAACAAATTCTAATAATGCCACTTCAACTTCTTTTCACATAGTAACCATGGTTAAATATTCCCAATAGTTAATTATTCCTAATTTCAAAATTCATTCCTAATTTTACATCACTCACGTACCTATTACTATACTCTATCTTCAAAAAGTCATTCAAAGCGATTCATTTTAAATTATCATTTAATATACCCAAACTATACACGAGAAATGGCCATCCGCAAATGAAATTTTGTCTTTGCTTATTATTGCAAAACTTTGCAGAATTTGATATGGAACGTGCAAAGTTTTTTTGGTTTTTTTTTTTCAGAAAAGTACTTTGCGCTTTGCAAATTTGCGGTTGGTGCAACAAAATTTGCAGAGAAGGAATTTTTGTTTTACTTTTCAAAAAAATAATCTCCTCTTTGTAAATTGGAGTTTGGTGCAAAAGAATTTGCAAAGTTAAACTGCAAATTTGCAAAATGCAAATTTGGTGGTGGTTGGTGCAATAGGGCCCTGGTCGTGGAGCTCTTTGGACATTTGTGTTGTTTCCTTCTTAAACATAAGCTTTATTGGCCTACAGTACCGTGTTGATTCTGGACTCGGATTATTCCACAAAGTTATATCATCAGTAATAGTGCTAAGTTTTAAAGGTACTAAAGATGCAACAAATAAGTCAGAGTCAGAAGTATTTTCATCTGCAAACTTTTGCTTGTAGAGTCCTTGACCAGAGTTGCCATCAAAGCCCCATTTAAAAATTTTAAGGTCACAATTTGATGTTCTTTTTAAAACATCAGTACCAAGGATAACAAAAGGGCGTTGAATTGTATGATCTAATAATGACTGGAGCTCCACTTCCCCTGAACCTTCAGTTATAATTATTGATGAAGGATAACATTCCTTTTTAGCTTCTAAGGAGCGATGGTAATACTATGTTTCCACTTACGCTAAATTCGAGATTTAGCTAAGTAGATTTACCTTAAATCTCGAGATTTATTCTAATCTCGGTTTGAGGGTAGCTGAACTAGGTGAACCTAAATCCACCATTTAGCGAAGTAGATTTATTCTAAATCTCGAGATTTATTCTAAATCTACTTAGCTAAATCTCGTATTTAGGTCAGGTGGAAACGTAGTATAAGGAGGGTAAATTGGAGCGTTACATTCATTTGCCTGTTTTCGCATTAGTTGATAAGAATTGAGGTACAAATATTTAATCTGTGGTTTAGCAACTTTTATCTTCTGAAATCGGTGGTAAGATTCCGGTTTAGCACTGGTGCAAGGTCCACATATGTAAAAATAACCACATCCATACTTAAACCGAACTTGACCCGCAGCTAATCCGCCGAAATCGGTCTGTTAAATTCCTGATCCGAGGCTGAACCACGTTTGTACAACTGGCCCTGATTGTTTCGCATCCAACATAAATGCCAGCGCTTCCACAAGACGATAAGATTTGGGTTTAGGTGAAGATGCACTTGTATTTGTTAAGCGCTTTATTTTTGTAGCACTACCGGGAGAACCTGAAACTGTCATATTTATCAGCTTTGCTGCATCTTTTTTTCCGAAGCACGTAAACTTGTTTCCGCGGCAAACACTAACTCAGAAGAACTAGCTGAATCAACCAAATGTTTTACCTTGCGTTTCTTTGTTTTTGTGCACGTCTCTATAAATTCCTTTTTAGGCCTGCCTGCAGACTTTCTTTTTATGGGAGTATGGTCAGGTTCCGAAGTGATAACAGGTAACTCAATAAACGAACTTACTTACCACAAACTGTATTTTTTTTTTAAACGCTCATAGTTTCTTCCACATTCATTCCATTTTTTGGCTACAAATCCTTCAAAATTCTTAATCTTCTCATAAATGTTACCTTTAATGCTTTGGGATATATGATTGATTTAAAATTTTTGCAAAATAAACTCAAGTAACGACGACAGCTTATTCCCACGAGCACATTTCATCCATTCGTCGAAAAGTTCTATTCTAGAAATCTGCCTACAGTCTGCAAAAAACGAAATAACTTCGTAATTCGCAATAAAAAGCTAAAGATTTTTTACAGTCTATTAGCTTATATACAGTGCGGTTCACATGGTTAGACGCACAAATTTTCTTTTACTTAAATTTCATTTTTTTGTAGGTGTGTACAAGAATAACCAAAACAATTGTATTCATTAGAATGGTTATTTAGTTCTTAATAGAAAAACAAAAAGAAATAGTGGGTGAGTGGAAGTTATCGGTACTTTTTACTCCTTCTTGTCTCTGATGTAAGAAAAAAGGGCACTTTTTTGGTTCATATGATTAGACGCGCACCTTAAATTAGTTAGTTTGGCGAGATCTATTGCACTGATTTGATTAAATTTGGAAGATTAAGCATCAAGGAGTATTTTTTTGTGAGTTTCATTCAAAATCTGTACAAAAAAGTTCTGAGCGCGAAAGAAAAAGTGAAAAATGACGCGTTGGATTCCAAAAGTGTTTCCATAGGCACCGTTGCCAAAACAATAGGATGAAGTGACCATTTCAAGAGGATTTATTTTTTAGACAGTGCCTCCTACGGTAAAAACTTCAAGGGAGGAACAATAGAAGCTTTAACACCTCAGGAAAAAAGAAAATTTAGAAGAGAAGCTTCGAATTCAGCCCTATCCACGAGCAAAATTAAAGAAAAAGCTGGGATAATGGAAAGAACATCAACTTTCGGCAAACTATTTTGAGTACCGAACATCCTTAATTAAAATAAAACTTAAAAATAGCCACTAAAAAACTCTGTTTGAAAAGAATAGCGGTTGGAGATCGCACTCTTCACATAACGTATGAAACAAGTTACTGAAGTTTTCTAAACTGACCAAATGTGTTATTTTTAAATGAAAAAAAGCTTAATTTGAATTGTTCGGTACTCAAAATAGTTTGCTGAAAGTTGATGTTCTTTCCATTATCCCAGCTTTTTCTTTAATTTTGCTCGTGGATGGGGCTGAATTCGAAGCTTCTCTTCTAAATTTTCTTTTTTCCTGAGGTGTTAAAGCTTCTATTGTTCCTCCCTTGAAGTTTTTACCGTAGGAGGCACTGTCTAAAAAATAAATCCTCTCGAAATGGTCACTTCATCCTATTGTTTTGGCAACGGTGCCTATGGAAACACTTTTGGAATCCATCGCGTCATTTTTCACTTTTTCTTTCGCGCTCAGAACTTTTTTGTACAGATTTTGAATGAAACTCACAAAAAAATACTCCTTGATGCTTAATCTTCCAAATTTAATCAAATCAGTGCAATAGATCTCGCCAAACTAAGTAATTTAAGGTGTGCGTCTAATCATGTGAACCAAAAAAAGTGCCCTTTTTTCTTACATCAGAGACGAGAAGGAGTAAAAAGTACCGTTAACTTCCACTCACCCACTATTTCTTTTTGTTTTTCTATTAAGAACTAAATAACCATTCTAATGAATACAATTGTTTTTGTTATTCTTGTACACACCTACAAAAAAATGAAATTTAAGTGAAAGAAAATTGGTGCGTCTAACCATGTGAACCGCACTGTATCAAGCTAAATAAAAACATTAAACTTAAACGAATGGCACTGGACGATCACATTGACGCAATACAAAGCTGAGACATATCACAAAGTTAGTTCAAATGTTTCTAAACAAATACTAAAAACTAATTTTTCAAAATGTAGCTTTAATTATATCAAACACTAACCTTCAGTGCATAGCTTAATTTAAATATTAACACTTTAATTTGATTAGGACATCAGTT
The DNA here is from genome assembly GCF_945859705.1 of Episyrphus balteatus. Lineage (NCBI taxonomy): Eukaryota > Metazoa > Arthropoda > Insecta > Diptera > Syrphidae > Episyrphus > Episyrphus balteatus. Next base: position 81,407,802 of record NC_079134.1, on the reverse strand, counting down.
CACTTTAACGGCTGAATTTTGTTTAATTTTCTTTTTGTATTCATGTTAATCAAACATGTGACTTTGATCTCGCGTGATACCGTTATCTTACCAGTGATGTCATACGTTTTTATGAGGGATTGTGCATTTACCCAATGTAGCCATATGTGAGGTTTTTAATTAATTTCGGATCACTTTTTTTTTTAATTATGTCCACCTAGATCAACAAAATTGACCACTGTGCGACTTAGTGTAAAAATTTCGACTTCAAGTTAGTTGACATTTCTCAGTCTGCTGTTTGATGGAAATAATTGTATTTAATTTAATTTTTTTTGTGGAGTTGATGAAAAAAGAAAAAATAATTGTACAGTATTTAAATATAAATTATGAAACTGAAATATTATGAAAGGAAAAAAGCTATTTAAACCACTCAAAACGAATTTTATTTCATATGTTTTCATCAGTCAAATATGACAGTTCACGTTTGACTAGTTTTGTGCAAATTCGCATTCCATGATTAATTCAGGGTCAACCCAATCAGTATTGGGATGAACCTGAATTAATAATTTTTTTCACTTTATTGTGTCCTCATACAAATCCGCAATAAAATAAATAAAAAAAAAGTTGACTGTTTAATAAATTAATTTACCAATAAATTCAGGATTTGTTCTGTTCTTAAGAGTCGGAGATAAGGTATTAAATTTTTGTTTGCATTTTTTTTATCTGAATGCATAGTACTTCAAGAGTCAAAATTTTAAGTCGATTAGGGCAAAATTGAGGAAGTAATGAAATAATAGGTCAAACATCCGGTACACTGAGGGAAAAAACAATTTAAAATCAACGAAAACTACGTTGATTCAACTATTTTTCTACATGATTTATGATTTTGCGTTGAAGACGAAAATTTTAAAATCAAAGGAGAACATCGTTAGTTTAAAGTGGTTAACAGTTATAAAACATCTTCAAATCAAAGTTGTTTCAACTTTACTTAAGAAAAAGCATCAATTTATAAAAAAAAATAAAAAATGGGCAGCCCTGGTGATCGAACCTACAACTCTTGGGTTACTAGACGAATGCTTTACCAACCTGCTATCTCACTGTTGAAAATTAGAGTGATAAAATTCAACAAAAGCTGAAGTCCGATAAAAATTAAAAAAATTTCTTACGTAGTTTCAATTTTATTTTGAAGAAGTTTCATGTTAATTTTTTCAACATTAAATCAAAGTTGAATATTTTAGGTTGCGTTTTTTCCCTCAGTGTAGTTGGCAGTCGGGTCCAATTAAAACGGCTTTGACTTCGTCCTGTGTTATAACGTTTAAAGCTGAACATACTTCAATGAAGTGTACGGAATTCTCAAGTCTACAAAGTGAACTAAAGGGTGACTTGTATGCTGTAGTTTACTTTGTTGCGTGGTATATAAACGAATGTACTGTTGATAAAATAGTTAATTTGTTATGTTTCGTTGCAACAGGCGGAATTGTGATGATGTTCTCAAAGTATATGTTCGCTATGAAAGTATATAGAAGTTTTCTTCTTAATTGATTTTTGTACACTTATTCAAAAAAAATATTCACGCTTTCGACGAAAAGTAATCTTTTCTACATAATATAGTTTTAAAGCCGCAGTTAAAATTTCTAAGTAATTCATCAAGTTGTTTTCGAGCAGCGTTCCTACCCAGTTTAAAAAATTTAATTTCCATAAATATGCGTTAAAAGCTAGGTAAAGAAGTACAAATTATTTACATGCTTTTTAGTGTTTAATAGACTCTCAAAGCAAATGAACAAATTCAGGACTTTTTAGGAGGCGACTGGTGCTAGCCACATCTGGAACGATAAAATATACCTATTTAAAATTTTTCAACTTTTATAGATTCGTCTTTTCGGATGCCTGCCGTGGAAGATAGTCAAGGAGCTCCATTAACATACATAATTGCCCAAAACTCCACCGTCCTTGCTCGTCTTATGATGGAGAACGAGAATCGTAGCATTAATCCATCTTGCTATACCACTCCAGCATCGGTATTTAATACTTTAGCCGTAGATGTAGATCAAGATAAGTCTAAGATATCAAATAACATTAACCCGGCGGATATATCTCTCAAAACTACGAAAATCCCTGCTTCAAAACTTCAAAAGTTGGATCCTACGATTGAAGAAAACATATCAATTAAAAAAACCCATCCCCTAAAATCAGATAGTTTAGGAAATGACAGTAAACCCATGTTAATATCTACAACTCTAGACTCACATTTAAGCTCTTCGTCTACATTATCTTCGATCTGCGATAATACTACCTCACATAGTCCTACTCACAAAAAAATACTTGATCCATCCACAAACAAAATCGACTTGAAAAATAATCATTGCAATATCGAACAACATTTTACCGGCCCTAGTTCAAAAAATGTTCTAAGCTATACTCATAATGACCATTTGACTCATCAATATGTATTGGACCAAAAACTGCAGCATAATAAAATAAAGCCTTTACAATCTTCAAAAATTTGCTCGCTCATTCGTGAAACTGGCAATATCAATACACTTGACTTAAACAAAAGTCTTAATGCACCTGAAAATTTCGAGAGGCAACCACGTACATTTTATGGCAGTCTCGAAAGAAATCAACAAGTACATAAGTCTGTACAACAAATATGTATGCGTCCAAAAGGTGGGAGCCTAGAACGTAATCAATCAGTTGCAGACGTTAAAAACATATTTCGCAATCGTACATTCCGAGGTGGTAGTCTTGAAAGAAATCAACAAATGAATAGTTATCACTCGAGAAGCCTTGAATGTAGTTACCAAATGTATCGGCCACCAATGGATACTACTTTAGAATCAGAACAAGAAGGTATATATGACTTTGGGGGAGCGAAGGTCAAAAGCTGTGCATTATCCAATAACAAATTGGTTTCATCTCAAGGTGGATGCACTTTGCAACATTTTGATAATGAACAATCCTGTTCCCAACCACCTTTAACAGAAGCACAACGATCGTCCTCTGCCTCTTGTAACATTCAGCAACCGCATCCTTCACATCGGCATTTTGTTAAAAGAAAAGAAAATATGGGCCATATTAAAACTCCTAAAAACACAATGTATACATCAATGATTCCTAACAATAATTACATAAGAACCTCTGATGGTTTTCAAACGAGCTCTGCCCCTCAACCAAGTTCGTTGCCCATATTACGAAAAAATATACCAGTAGATAATTCAGTCCCATGTCTTCATAAAGTATCAACAACTCTGCAACGACAGCAAGAAAAAACACGACAGTTCTTCGAAGTGGATGCTTCTGAAAGACAACCTTTTGAATCTGGATATAAGCCCAATGAACAATGTGTAAACAAAGATATACGCACGCAGGTTTGCGCACCCCTTGCTGCTTAAATTTTTTTGTATTTTTCATTTACTTTTTTGGTTTCAAACTGTTTTAAATGTATCTGGGTAGTAATCATGCGCCTGAAGCGCCTTGAAAATAGTTGCAAATTTTTACTTGCGATACAGATATTCACCCATTTTATGGTTGTCAATTTTGTTTCATCTTTTTTTTTCGTTAGTTTTTTATGATTATTTCATCTGTTCACATGAGCAAGAGGAGGAATAACACATGTATTTTATTAACTACATAATGCATTATATGATATAAAAAATTTATCAATCACTCCAGAACGGGTTCACTACTGTACTTCTTATTCAATGGTCGTCTTCTAACCGGATCAACTGTATTATTTTTTCTTGTTCACTCTATTTGTAAGCTTGAAGTTAGCAAAAACTAATAACTACTAATAAGAATAAAATCATTTAATTAAAAAAAATATATATACAGGGTGGTTCAGTAGTAATGTGCCAAAAAGCTGGAGCGTGTAGTTTGGGTCGAGACAAGAAAAAAATTGTATGGGCGGGTGGGTCTATTCCCCTTCGTTTAGCGGGGAAGGGCAATTTAAAAAAAATTGACTTAGATTGGAAAAATCAACGGTTGCACCTACAACAACGTGCTATACCTTTTTGTAAAGCCAAAAACCTAGTCTTATACAAAAATTTAAAATAAAGCCATTTTATGGTACAGTTTTTGAAAAATTAATTTTCAAAATCAAAATTTTGATAAAAAAAATTGGAAAAAAAAATTTCAAACTAACTTTTCTCAAAATTTTATGTAATTAAGTACTAATTAAGTTTTTAAAATTCGATGCTGTTATTTGTTTTTAAACAAAAACAGAAAACCGGATTCCAAAATATCTTCTCATTTTCGAGAAATTAACAAAAAACCAAAACTACTTTTTTCTAAAAAACCTCTTTATTTTCTGCTTTCACGTAGCTGGACTTGTCGATAAATTAATTTATGAAACATTTACCATTCGGCAATTGTATCCTTATAAATAAGGATACAATAAAGTGATACAGTATTGGATTAACCCTGGATTGATCAACTTTTTTCATTGATAACACCTGAAAACTGTTTTTGTTTAAAAACAAATAAGAGCATCGAATTTCAAAAACTAAATCAGTACTTAATTACATAAAATTTTGAAAAAAATTAGTTTGAAATTTTTTTTCAAAATTTTGATTTTCAAAATTAATTTTTCAAAAACTGCCATAAAATGCCTTTTTTCAAAATTTTTGTAAAAGACTAGGTTTTTATCTTTACAAAAAGGTATAGTAAGTTATTGTAGGTGTAACCATTAATTTTTAATATTTTTTTTCCCAAATTAAGTCAATTTTTTTTTAAATTGCCCCTCCCCGCTAAACGAAGGGGAATAGACCCCCTCTCCTATACGATTTTTTTCTTTTCTCGACCCAACCTACACGCTCCAGCTGTTTGGCACATTACGCCTGAATCACCCTGTATAAACAGGGTTTCCCGGGATGAGATAAGAAGATTTTGAGAGATGATTCTTGGGTATATTCTAAGAAAAAAATTGTTGTAACTCTCTATCTGCAGTTGATACCCTTTAGCGATGATTTAAGAAAACGCTTGCTTTGGTATGCCGTTACTCATGTTAATGTTAATAACTCCGTTAATACTAATGATAAAAACTTCATTAATGTCTTGATTTTGGAAGAAATGCTATTCTTTGCACCTGCATTTAAAAAATGTTATTATCTTTATTCATTGCTCACATATTAATTTTTGAATGGAATTATTTTTTTCTTACCCATGATAATTTTTGACTTTGGGTAATTCCATGAAAAAGTGGACACGAATTTTGAACAAATTATGCAGTTTTTTTTACTTTTTGTAATAGCAAATTACTATTTACAAACGGTAACACTTTATGAAAGTTGCAAGAAAAGATTCTTTGTTGTATTCCCTTATGGATAGAAATTAAATTCAAGGAGAATAAATAATCTTAAAGCATTTTTAAAGCATAAGCTGCCAACTACAGAAGAATTTCACATGAAAATGACGGAGAAACAAGCCCACAGAAAATTGGATGAATCTAATAGTGACCATGACAATATGCCCTCGTGATTGCTAAAATAAATTAACATTTAAGCAAGCTTCGTTACACAATATTCGATTTAAAAAAAACTTGAGTGAAAATGCATCTTTTCTTTACTTTTGGAAAAAGTAAAGTAAAGCAGGTAACATGAGTTACCAAAATAATGTAGCGTGAGTTACCTAAACATTTTAAAATTTTTCCTCGAAATATCGAATAAATGTTTGGTTTTCTAATATTAAAAGTTTGTAATTTTTTATGTATGAAATCTTCATTTAAAACAAATTAAGATTCTTAATTTCGCAGAAAAACTTCATACTGTGGGTGTTAGTATGTGAGTTACCATCATACTTTTATTCATCCCAAGCAAATACTAAAATTAAGAAAAATTTTTTTGTTAATTATGAAAGTAATGGTTATGCTCCGTTCATGGATAGTAAATTCGTATCAATTTATATAAAAATTAACAAAAAAAAATTATTTATGTATCGGAAATTTTTGTGAATGTAACGTGAGTTACCATGGAATTGCCCCTTTGGGGCCGATTTTCTTCGATAAATGTGTTATAAACATAGTGTTTTATTAATAATTTATTCTTATGAAGAAAACAATAATGAACAAAAATTTTGTTGACAAAACTGCCAGAAAACTTATAGATTTTATGATATTTGGGAAAACCTGCACCAGATAAATTCTCTAAAAAATGTGTTTTTTTTGCTTTAGTCAAAAATGGGTGGGAATTAAAAATTTATTTTAGTAGTTTAAGTTTATTTCTGTTTTCTGCACATTTTCTGTTTTTGTTTAAAAACAAATAAGAGCAATTTTAAAAACTTAATTAGTACTTAATAACATACAATTTTGAGAAAAATTAGTTTGAAATTTTTTTTTTCAAATTTTGATTTTGAAAATAAATTTTTCAAAAACTTTGCAGATAGAGAGTTACTGTAGAACAATTTTTTCTTACAATATACCCAAGAATCATCCCTCAAAATCTTCTTATCTCATCCCGGGACACCCTGTATATTGATGTTTGAGTTCCGTAGATGCAATTAATAAAATAAAAATTAATAATTAATTTTACCCAACGAAAACGTTTCGCTAGTCTTCTCCAGCTTCTTCAGGGGTTAATATTTATTTTTTTTTTTTTTTTGAATTGTGAAATTTACACTATATTAAATAAATTAACATTTAATAAACAACACATTTATAAATTAACAAAAATTAAGCCTAATATAACTTCTTATCTCAGATCAATTATTACTTATGGAAATAAGTAACATAAGTAGGTACTTATGACCATAAATAACAACAATTGATCTGTGATAAGAAGTGACATTAGGCTTAAGCTTGGTTGTCCAATAAGTGTTAATTTATTAATGTGTTGTATATGCTTTTTTTACGCGACAATCAATTTTTGAAGATTTTCCATACAAAATTAGGTACACGTAAGTTTTAGTGATTGTTTTTTTTTTTTTTTAATTTATACAGCCCCGCTGATTTTTATGCTACATTTACATTTTTTACATTTTAATCTAATCTGAAGATAAATCTTCTAGACTAGACACACTGCAGCTTCGGAAACTTAGTCCATTTTGCTGATACAGCACAAGACATTAATAAAACAGAGAAAGACAAAGAAAGAACAACAGAAACACATCACATAACTACGTGGCACAGAGGGGAGACATCGTTGACAATTGTCTCATGTTATCGCAGGTTGGTGTCAAAATTCTGCCGGGGTCAAAATTCTTTTGTCAAAATTCTGCTTTACAAAATTCTGCTTTCAAAATTCTGCTTTTCAAAATTCTGTTTTTCAAAATTCTGCAAAAAAATTAAAAAAGGGTTTGGAAAATGTTAAAAAGCGCGCGCTTTTTAACATTTTCCAAACCCTTTTTTAATTTTAAAAAGCGCGCGCTTTTTAACATTTTCCAAACCCTTTTTTAATTTTTTTGCAAAAATTTGTAAAATCATCTTCTTAAAAAATTTTCTGCTTATTTGATTACTTACCTTTATAATTTGTCATTCTTTGAAAGCAAATTCATTTTTGTTTTATAAATAAATAAATTTGAAAATATTAAGAAAAGGTTTTTAATACATTTCCGAAAATAATTTAAATTTTTTAAATTTATCAAATAAAGATGAATATTCAAAAATTTGAATAAAAAAAGGAATATTTTGTATCAAACAACATCGGTTCCAATAAGTTAAACATAGATTTTATTTGAAAGAAAGTCAGTCTATGCATTTTAAAAAATATTTGCGACACTTAAACAAAAAAATTTAGGAAAGTACCAATGTTGAATTACATGAGGTGTATTTTTCTTTAGTCAGCTCATATGCTATAAAAAAAAAACAGAATTGGCAGAATTTTTTTGTTCAATTATAATGCTGGTAGAATTTTGAAAAGCAGAATTTTAAAAAGCAGAATTTTGAAAAGCAGAATACAAAAAAAGCAGAATTTTGAAAAACAGAATTTTCGTTAAAAAAGCAGAATTTTGAAGCCAGAATTTTGACCCGATCCCGTTATCGCACAGGTGGCTTCAGTTAAGCTGGCGATTTTTAGAAAAAACTTCTGAGGCCACCGTTGGTCTCGAACCCACGATGTCTGGCTCTGAAGTCATCTACCCATTACTCTGTGCCATGGCCACCTGCGATTTTTATGCTATTTCAATGGGTAACAAAGAATATTACTCAGAATTGAACGTTCTATAAAAGTGTGATAGGTGACTTTAATGTAACTTCTACCAGTGAGACAGGATTGGTCATGAAACCCATATTTCTAGATATTTTTCTTTTTTTCGGTCTTATTTCGGTTTTATTTCAGAAATGACTAGTTCTACAACAAAACTGTATGTGACTAAGTTGTTAGAGCATTTAATTTCCTTCAAAAAAGTTCTTTGAATTGAATCTCTTTTATTGATATTTCCGAGATAATAGGCTTAGATTCGTTCATAACCAGCGTTTTGCATGACTGCGACTCAAGTTTACTAGCACAGTAAAAATAGATTTTTTCAAGGAAAATTTATTTTAACTGGCTGATTTTTGATACACTGTTTAATTTTGACTTACATAGCTTACAATCTATAAAAACTCCTTCGGCGAATAGACCAGTGCCGAAGCCTTCAAAAACATTAAAAAGTAAAAGAAAATCACAGTAGGATGAAACCGATTGGAAAAGGAGGTGAATATGATAAGAATGAAAGGAAAAATAAATTACGGGCGAGCCGAGTTCGGGCAGTGGGTGGGTTAAGTTTTTAATGGTAAAAAATGGTATATCTTGATTTCCGGCAAAACTACAAGTCCTATGGAAAAAAGTTGTATGGCAAAATTGTAGGTTCAATGTTCTACAATTTTGTCCCTTACAATTTTGTTGTAAAAATAGTCATTTCTGAAATAAACCGAAATAAGATCGGAAAAAAAAATCGTGAACTAATGGCTTTCATGACCTATCCTGTCTCACTGGTGGAAGTTACAGTAAAGTCACCTACGACACTTTTTTAGAACGTACGATTCTGAGTTATATGCTTATGCTATAGAAATAGCATAAAATTCAGCGTACCTGTATAAATTTAAAAAAAAAATTCTTTAAAGCTTACGTGTAAGTCTATTTAATAGACCGGACCTCCAGAGCAAAACTAGAACAAATTCAATCAAGAGTTTTTGTTGCTGATTATGATTCCTTGGCATAAAAGAATACTGTATTAACAATCCTATTAATTTGATCTTTTTATCACAAACTGCACAATTATTTTTCATAATTTTACTTTTGCACCTCACTCCTTCAAAATATTAATTGGTATGAAAATTTAATAAAAAATAAAAGCAATCAATTTTAGTTGTGCATAAATTTCAATATTCCATGGTAAATATAATTCATTTTTTGAATATTTGTGATTCTCATACGATTTATAAAATATACATATATGCGGTTCAAAAAAATGCAAAAATTTTCCATGTGCTGCAATGGTACCATTTCAAAAGTGTTCTTTCTCGCTAAAAAAAAATCACTCTGACCTGAAATTTTTCGATGGACATACTTTATTATTTTTTTTTTCTATGGTATATGAAACGTCCACACGAAATTTTATCAACCTACCGCTTTTTTTCAAGGAGTACTTGGTAATATTCTGACTCTTGCTCTTTGAGTAAAAGACAATTCATAAAGAGTCCAATAACTTTTTACAAGATGGTCGAGACATTTTGGTATTGATTTAATTCGATCGGGCGTTAAAAAATAACTCGAAATCATATATCATATTAATAAAAAAGTATCTACCCTTCCAGATGGAGTACAAGGTGGCCCAATATCTCAAAATAACTTTTATATTGAGTACTACCAATGATGTAAATTTCATGCTTTTATCACAAAGTGCACGATTTTGTTGCAAGTCGCCTCACTAATTTGCGAGATTTAAGGTATAACTACAACGACCACTTTTTGCAAAAAATGGAAAATTTACACAAGTAATTCTTTTTTTTCTAGCGCCATTTATATATAAAAAAAACTACAAAAATTGTTTCTGACATCAAGAAATAAGTTATCTGCATCCTTGCTTTTAATTTTGGGGTGCAAAAACTGTCACAAAATGAGTTTCAAAATGTTCACTTTTTTCAAATTTGTGAATCTGACAGCTAAAAGAGGCGTTAAAGTAAGTTATCGTTTTATTTTAAAAAGGGGCATGTCACGTGAAACCAGCAGCGAAAAATGTGGTGGGTCGTCAAATTTGTTCATATTTGGTATATGTATTCCTCAATCGAATTAAAAAATACATCTGGAAGGATTTTGAATTTTAAGCCTTGATAGCGGAGTTATGGGCTTCTAAAGTTTTGGAAAACTCCGGGAAGAGTTTATTTGAAAAATTTATATAAATTAAACGAAGGGGTAACAAAATTATTTTAATGATGGATTATACGCAAAATTAGACGTGCTTTTCAAATATGAAATCTAAACCGGAAATAGATTTATTTTTTCGACAGAAAACCGGAAGTTGGCACTTCAAATCCAAATTTAAGAAACTTCGACCATTTTGATATTTTTATAAATAGTCTTAAAATAAAGCTTATACAATTTAGAAACTACATGCCAAGTTTCAGAGTGGGATATCAAGCCGTTTAGAAGATACATAGGTTTTAGTGAGGGGTCTTCGTGCATGTAAAACTGGAAGTACCCAGTTTTCTCTGCTCTGACCCAGCAGTTTGTACCACCCCCAAATTTTTTTTTGCCCATGCGATAGAGCATTGGCTGAATATCATTATCCTGATTTTTCGCACTCGCGAAATTCACCTTTCAGCCGCCATCTTGGATTTTAGTTTTTGTTGAATATCTCGATTTCTATAAAAGTTGTGTATGCAAGAAACGTAGGAAATTCAATTTCGCGTCTTTATGTTAAGAGAACTTTTTCGATATTCCTAATATTAAAAAAGTTGCAAGCCAAAAAAGAAAAAAAAAAACGAAAAAAATGACAATTTTAAAGTTTTGAGCACTTTTTATCAAAATTATGAAAAAAGGTCCTGAATTTTCTCTTGTAACATAAATCTCTAAAATACTTACTAATCATTTAAAATTCAATATTTGTTAAAAAAAAAATTAAGAAAAAAGTAAAGATAAAAACACAAACAAAAAAGAGCATTTTTTAACAAAAAAAGTTTAATAACGTTTGTGTTTATAGCGTTACAAAAAAAAGTTGTATAGAAGAGTTGTAGAGAATTTTAAGGAATAATCTTTCCTCGGAAGGTTTTTTCATAATTTTGATAAAAAGTGCTCAAAACTTTAAAATTGTCATTTTTTTCGTTTTCTTTTTCTTTTTTGGCTTGCAACTTTTTTAATATTAGGAATATCGAAAAAGTTCTCTTAACATAAAGACGCGAAATTGAATTTCCTACGTTTCTTGCATATACAACTTTTATGTAGGATAAATAGAAATCGAGAAATTCAACAAAAACTAAAATCCAAGATGGCGGCTGAAAGGTGAATTTCGCGAGTGCGAAAAATCAGGATAATGATATTCAGCCAATGCTCTATCGAATGGGCAAAAAAAATTTGGGGGTGGTACAAACTGCTGGGTCAGAGCAGAGAAAACTGGGTACTTCCGGTTTTACATGCACGAAGACCCCTCACTAAAACCTATGTATCTTCTAAACGGCTTGATATCCCACTCTGAAACTTGGCATGTAGTTTCTAAATTGTATAAGCTTTATTTTAAGACTATTTATAAAAATATCAAAATGGTCGAAGTTTCTTAAATTTGGATTTGAAGTGCCAACTTCCGGTTTTCTGTCGAAAAAATAAATCTATTTCCGGTTTAGATTTCATATTTGAAAAGCACGTCTAATTTTGCGTATAATCCATCATTAAAATAATTTTGTTACCCCTTCGTTTAATTTATATAAATTTTTCAAATAAACTCTTCCCAGAGTTTTCCAAAACTTTAGAAGCCCATAACTCCGCTATCAAGGCTTAAAATTCAAAATCCTTCCAGATGTATTTTTTAATTCGATTAAGGAATACATATACCAAATATGAACAAATTTGACGACCCACCACATTTTTAGCTGCTGGTTTCACGTGAAATGCCCCAAAAGTTAAGTTTATATGAACACATTTCGTAAACAAAACTAGATTTCATCTACTATTTACCAGAAAAAATCTGAGATTTTACACAAAAATTTCAAGAGCAATAATTAGAAAACGACATAAGTGAAATATTTTTTAAGTTATTCTGACCACAAAATTTAAAACAGGCTTTGATGTCAAAAACAATTTTTGTAGTTTTTTTTTCAAATATAAATTGGCGCTAGAAAAAACAAAAATTTGTGTACTTTTCTAAATTTACTAATTTTTGCCAAAAGTGGCAGTTGTTGTTAAGTAAAGTTATGTAAAGGTTATTTATACAAATTTTGACCCCTATTGTCAAATAAAACAAAAGTCTTCCACATTTCACATACGAATTTCAATTTCGATCTTTCGACCCTGCATATAAACGGGCCACCGTTTATATGCATGACAGACCAAATCTACGAACATACCACAGTATGTCAAATCTAATCCGAAAGCAAAACCAAAATAAAAAATCAAACTTTGAACAAATGCAGTTAGATGTAAAAATGGAAAATCAGGAAAATCCATTTTTAGCAATTTAATTTGAATTGTTTTATTTCTAACGTTTCAAAAATAAATTTATTATACGTAAAAACTACTCAAAAATATTCTAGAGAAGACTTGTGCGCGTCTTCTCCGTTACCGCTTAATCTGTGAGTAGTTTGGCTACGTTTAATTAGTTTTTCGTGAAACTTTTAGAACATCAACTTTATCATGAGTCATTAAGACCTACCAAGTTTCAAGAAAAACGATTGCTTCTTCAACAAGATAAACTGGAAACAATGTCAATATGTCTTCTTCGTTACTTTGGAATGGCCGTTATATTAAGTCAATCCCTCGAGGTCTGTTTACTTTAAAAGTCTAAAACTAACCAATAGGCGTGTTTTTTTTTGGCATCGCTATCTGCAGCCATATTCGATTTCCCAAAAAAACGTATCCGCAGTTGCCCATCTGCAGCTGTCTAGCTGTCAGATAATAAAACAAAAAACCGAATTTTATTCAAGATTATTTTTGAGTAGTTTTTACGTATAATTAATTTATTTTTGAAACGTTAGAAATAAAACAAACCAAATTAAATTGCTAAAAATGGATTTCCCTGATTTTCCATTTGTACATCTATCTGCATTTATTCAAAGTTTGATTTTTATTTTTTTGGTTTTGCAGGGTCGAAAGATCGAAATTGAAATTCGTATGTGAAATGTGGAAGACTTTTGTTTTATTTTGACAATAGGGGCCAAAATTTGTATAAATAACCTTTACTTAACTACAACGGCCACTTTTGGCAAAAAGTTGCAAATCTACAAAAGTACACAAATTTTTGTTTTTCCTAGTGCCATTTATATTTGAAAAAAACTACAAAAATTGATTATGACAACAAGAAATAAGCTTTAAGCTTGTTTTTAATTTTGTGGTCAGAAAAACTTAAAAAATATTTCACTTATGTCGTTTTCTAATTATTGCTTTTGAAATTTTTGTGTAAAAATCTCAGATTTTTCCTGGTAAATAGTAGATGAAATCTAGTTTTGTTTTCGAAATGTGTTCATATAAACTTAACTTTTTAAAATGTCAAACAGAGAAGTGTGTTTGAAAGTGCGTGTGCTTGTACCTATGTGTGAATCTTGATAAAAATCGAGATTCAGATTTTTTAATCTCGAATCCATATTTTTGAATCTCAAGTCTCAAATAGATCATGAAAATCTGAGATTTTTCAACTTTTTCCTCACTTTACCACCTCTTTTAGCTGTCAGATTCACAAATTTGAAAAAAGCGAACATTTTCAAACTCATTTTGTGACAGTTTAAAAAGCAATGATGCAGACAACTTATTTCTTGATGTCAAAAACAATTTTTGTAGTTTTTGTTTTTCAAATATAAATGGCGCTAGAAAGAAAAAATTTACTTTTGTAAATTTTCCACTTTTTGCAAAAAATTGTCGTTGTAGTTGTATCTTAAATCTCGCAAATAGAAAACGACATTACAGAAGAAAAATATATATCTGCAGTTGCCCATCCGCAGCTGTCTTGCTGTCAGATAATAAAACAAAAACAAAAAACCGAATTTTATTCCAGATAATTTTTGAGTAGTTTTTACGTATAATTATATATTTTTGAAACGTTAGAAAACAAACCAAAGCAAATTGCTAAAAATGGATTTTCCTTATTTTCCATTTGTACATCTATCTGCATTTGTTCAAAGTTTGATTTTTTTTTTGTTTTGCTTTCGGATAAGTTTTTTACATATTGTGGTATGTTCGTATATTTGGTCAGTCATGCATATAAACGGTGGCCCGTTCATATGCAGGGTCGAAAGATCGAAATTGAAATTCGTATGTGAAATATGGAAGACTTTTGTTTTATATTCACAATAGGGGCCAAATAATGTATAAATAACCTTTACTTAACTTTACTTAATAGTAAAGGTAAAATAGGCATTAAAAAAAAAAATTGTTACACTCATGAAACTTGGCAAAAACTTTGCTTTTGGGATAAGAACCAAGTACAAAAAAAGTCTATAAAAAAAGTTGGGTGGGGTCAAAAATATACTGAAAAAAATTGTTTGTCGAATATCATCATTAGACACATGTTTTCAAGGTATTTTTTGATGCTGAATCTAATGACATAAAGTCAATACGATTGCTCTAAGAAAAGTTATTTCCGATTAAAACAAGGGTGCTTGTTTTTTTACCTCAACAAGTAAAATATAACGGAAACCCATGTTTAAAACATGCAACACTGATGAAATTTTGGAAGAAGGTTTTAGATAAGGCAGGGACAAGGGATTCATAAAAACCTTAAAATTATTTTTGCTGAAAGGGTGTTTTTTTGATGGGTTAAGTTTTGTGTGAGGAAGGTATCATAACAGCTGACTTAAGTTTTATTAATTTTTAAAACTTGGTGTAAATGTTTTGGTTGGTATAAGAATTAAGAATCTAAAAGTGTACAAAATTATCTTGAGCGAAAGGGTTTTTTTTTAAAGAAATGATGAAATTCGGAATTAGTACCACAAAAACTAGGAAAAAATTGTTACACCAATGAATATTGGTATAACTGTTCATTTATAACAGAAACCAAGAACTCGAACAGTCTATACAAATATTTTAGGTTAAAGGGTGTTTTTTGGAAAATAAGGAAAAATCCGCGATAAGGTCGATAAAATCAATCAATGGTATAAATTCACGAAATACATTAAATATGTTCTCTTTCCCATGGGAATTACGAATAATGTAAGTCTATAAATTTTTTTATGTGAAAGGGTGTTTTTTTAGAAGTGAAGAAAATATGGGTATATTTGAAAAAGTGTGTAATACTAGAGTAATATTAGTGGTACCCTATTGAAATTTATCAATTATGTTACTTTTAAGATAAGAAACAAGATCAAGCAGCGCATGGAAAATTTTTGCATTTTTTTGAACCGCATATATATTTTATACATCGTATGAGAATCACAAATATTCAAAAAATGAATTATATTTACCATGGAATATTGAAATTCATGCACAACTTAAATTGCTTGCTTTTATTTTTTATTAAATTTTCATACAAATTAATATTTTGAAGGAGTGAAGTGCAAAAGTAAAAGTATGAAAAATAACACCGGCACACAAAAAAAAAGTGTCATGTACCAGAAACCAGACCTTTCTTTCTATATGTTTTTGGACACGCTGAATCTGAATTTCGAGTCTATACATTGATTTTAATTACCAAAAGTAGTGCTTTATATCGTAAAATTAAAAATTAAATTAAAATAGGAAAAAAAAATTAAAAAAAATTAATTTCACAACTTCCACAATGTCTCACTAATTCTGATGAATTAAACGTTTTTTTACTCACCATAAATAGAACAATAAAACTGTTTATAAAAAAAAGCAAAATGAAGCTTAAAACGGTTTCGAACTCCAAAAAACGATGAAAAAATGTTGTACTTTTAGATCAGCCCATAAAATCTACACCCAATTTGGTATTTGAACATAATAAAAAAATATTTTCAAAAAGAACAAGTACTCTTCTGTTTAGAACTGTAAAAAAATCTGAAACTGACCGAAAAATGGCTGAATAAAAAATCGTTGAAATCTGAAAACATTGAAAAACGGTTTTTTGACGATATCTTGAAATTTTGGGGGTCTACGAAAAATTTCAAGTGCCGAAATATGATGTACTCAGTAATACTTACAACCTCTGCTAGGTCATTTCCAAAGTAATTGACATGATTTTTATTTTGTAACACAGTGTTTTTATTATTTCATGTCCTCGGAGACATGAAATTGTGATGCATTTGTGATGCAGGATAATTGATAAACCTATTCTAGGTATAATTTCAAAGAAAAAAGATACAAAGTTGTTGCAATAATAACACGGTGTAACACTCAAAATATACGCGGGCGGAGACCTATCAGGTTTTGTAGAGCTAGTCGCACTGAATACGAAACGGTATTTGAAAATCCTCTAACACCCCCAAAATCTGGAGTTACGGGCAAAAAACCTTTTTTTGGCTTTCACCCATTGAAAAAATTCTAGCTTCGACAATTTTTTACCCATTTTCGATTTTTGTACAGTTTCTGATAGAAGATAAATATACCTTTTTAACAATGTATAAAACATGTAACTTGGTTAAACCACTTAGAATTTATAAGATGTCAAAGTTCAAAAATTCAATTTTTTTTGTCATTTACCCAACTTCGGCATCAATTTAAAGTATATGTTTTCAAAACAACATGCTATTTAAAAAATATATTCTAAAACTATATCTATTTCCCAATTGATCGAGGTATTTTTTATGAAAATCACTTCAAAATTGGCTTAGAAAAAAAAATTTTTCGATTTCAACCCAGATACAGAAATTCGAACTTTTAGGTATAGAACAAAAATGTTGTTTCGGCACGTAGTAGGATAAGTTGGGCGCCAGGATTTGATGAAGGATTTTTGTAGAGGAGCTCAATACAAAAATTTTTTTTCTTTGGGAGGGGGGTCTATCTCCCCCCGTTTAGGTGGGAGGGGCATTTTTCTAAAAAAAAATTATCAAAATAAAAAAAAAAATTAAAAAACAACGGCAACACTTACAGTAATAAATGATACCATTTCCAAAAGGCAAAATTGTGCATTTGATTATAATTTTTAAATCAATATAATATTACCAATAGTTTTTGAAATAATAGATTTCAAAGTTAAAAATAGGGGAAAAAAATTTTTTAAAACTCATTTTATACTATTTTTGTCCAGACTGTGAATTTTAGTAAATAAATTACTTAGACAGAAAACTGCCTCAATTAATTCCTTATCGAACAGTGAAAACTATATGTTTCTATGTCTTCTAGTTTTTGAGAAAATTGAAAAATAAAAACAAATAAAAACAAAAAATATTTTGAAAGAAGAAAAATCTGATAAAATAATTTTTCAATTTTCCCAAAAACTAGAAGACATAGAAACATATAGTTTTCACGGTTCGATAAGGAATCAATTGAGGCAGTTTTCTGTATGAGTAATTTTTTTTATTAAAATTCACAGTCTGGACAAAAATAGTATAAAATGAGTTTTAAAAAATTTTTTTCCCCTATTTTTAACTTTGAAATCGATTAATTCAAAAACTATTAGTAATATTATATTGATTTAAAAATTATAATCAAATGCACAATTTTGCATTTTGGAAATGGTATCATTTATTACTGTAAGTGTTGCCGTTGTTTTTTAATAATTTTTTTTTATTTTGATAATTTTTTTTTTTGAAAAATGCCCCTCCCACCTAAACGGGGGGAGATAGACCCCCCTCCCAAAGAAAAAAAATTTTTGTATTGAGCTCCTCTACAAAAATCCTTCATCAAATCCTGGCGCCCAACTTATCCTACTACGTGCCGAAACAACATTTTTGTTCTATACCTAAAAGTTCGAATTTCTGTATCTGGGTTGAAATCGAAAAATTTTTTTTTCTAAGCCAATTTTGAAGTGATTTTCATAAAAAATACCTCGATCAATTGGGAAATAGATATAGTTTTAGAATATATTTTTTAAATAGCATGTTGTTTTGAAAACATATACTTTAAATTGATGCCGAAGTTGGGTAAATGACAAAAAAAATTGAATTTTTGAACTTTGACATCTTATAAATTCTAAGTGGTTTAACCGAGTTACATTTTTTATACATTGTTAAAAAGGTATATTTATCTTCTATCAGAAACTGTAAAAAAACCGAAAATGGGTACAAAATTGTCGAAGCTAGAATTTTTTCAATGGGTGAAGGTCCAAAAAACGGTTTTTTGCCCGTAACTCCAGATTTTGGGGGTGTTAGGGGATTTTCAAATACCGTTTCGTATTCAGTGCGACTAGCTCTACAAAACCTGATAGGTCTCCGCCCGCGTATATTTTAAAACCTCATTTTTGTAACACCGTGTAATTATCTAAAAATGTATCAGAGGAAATTTGTCATATACAGGGTGTCCCAAAAGTCAACGTCGAAACGAAAACGGTAGATAGGGTAGGTGGTGACTGTAATCAGATAAATAATAAAAACAATCGCAGCCATAAATTTTGGGAGCTATGTGCAGTGCATTCGAAAAAAATCGAAAAAAGGTCACCCTGTGCCGGTCTTTCATGTGCCGTGACTACAAATCTTAAGTTTTCTCAATTTTTTCTTTTGCTACGAGACCTTGAATAACTCTGCTAACAAGTGCATTTAATTTTAACTCAGCTGTATCAGTTTTAAGGCAAATATCACTTTAATGCCCAACTAATTACTCAAACATTTGACATGACCCTAATTCAATGAGCCGTAGTGTAAAAAAAATGCACTACAATCAATTGATCATAAGAAATTAGGCTTGTTTTTTTGGCATAGTTATCCGCAGTAGATTTTAAGCATATGGTTTCAGTAATTGATTTAAAATTGATTACAAAATTGAATTCAATTACCAAAAGCGATTCTTGATATCGTAAAATTAAAAAAAAAATAAAGTTAAAAATTTAAAAATGTACGACATTTTATCATCTGGTTTTCAGTAGTTGATTTAAAATTGATTGCGAAAAACAAAAGCAGTGTTTGATATCATAAAATTAAAAATAAAATAAAAATAAGAAACAAAAATTTAAAAAAGTAAAAAATTTTGAATTTAAAAATTTTTTTTCACGAAAACAACATTATTTGAAGAGATAACACTGTGATAGTTCGATTTTGCAACAGAGCGGAGACACATCGATTCTAGTTAATTCGAGTGTGCTGAATTCAGTGGTGGCAACCGTTTTAAAAGTTTGGCTCAGGTTTTCGAGATATTTCGAAAATAAAATCTTAGGTCGGGGCTATTAAAATACTGATAATTTCGAATAATTAAGTTTTTTTAAGCAGTTTTTAGTTTAGAGAAAAGCTATTTTAACACTATTCCAACCTAGATTGTTATGTTTCGGTCGCTTAAAAAGCATTTTTTAAACAAAATCTTCACTTTTTCATGTTTTTTTTTAACTTTCAAAGCCTTTAATATGGATGCAATTTGAGTTTAACATTGATTCGGTATATTTTATATTATTGGCATAGCATTTAGTTCCAATAATATACTGCAAATTTCAAAAAGTTCAGTAGTGGAAATCAACTTACTAAACTACGGAAATTTATCAAAACTTGAACTCAAGATTAAGATAGTTAAGTTTTTGTATTTTTAGCTTAAGCTTAAGATATATCAGATAATAAAAGAATTATACAGTTTTTGGAAGAACAAAAAACGTTCTTATATACTTACACCATGCCGGGATAAAAGCAGTCAAAATAACGTTTTTTGTCTTTTATAACTGTAATATTTAAAAAGGGAAACCAAATAAATATTTATGGCTTCGGATTCAAGTTCAGCACCCTTTTCACCTTCAGAAAAGTATATTTTGGTTCTTGTGGCAAAAAAAAGTTTAATTTAGCTTACCAGTGTTATTTAATACCTACATTTCCGTAGCTTAATAGACTGATTTTCACTAGTGAACTTTTTCAGGTTTGCAGTATTTTATTAATTTTTTGAATTATATGCTATGTCAATAATGTAAAATATCCTGAATCAATGTTACATAAACTCAAATTGCATCCATATTAAAGGCTTTGAAAGTCAAAAAAATAAAAAAAAACATGAAAAAGTGAAGATTTTGTTTAAAAAATGCTTTTTAAGCGACCGAAACATAACAATCTAGGTTGGAATAGTGTTAAAATAGCTTTTCTCTAAACTAAAAACTGCTTAAAAAAACTTAATTATTCGAAAATATCAGTATTTTAATAGCCCCGACCTAAGATTTTATTTTCGAAATATCTCGAAAACCTGAGCCAAACTTTTAAAACAGTTGCCACCACTGAATTCAGCACACTCGAATTAACTAGAATCGATGTGTCTCCGCTCTGTTGCAAAAAAAAAGTTCTAAAAACTATCACAGTGTAATTAAATAATAGGTTTCTGGCTTTAAAAAATGACATAATAGCCCTGTTCCATTGGGAGGTGGCAAAGTACTACTAGAAGTTTACTAGCGATTTTCAATGGAACGCACTTTCAACGAACTCAATACAAATCGTATCTACTCGGGAAGAAGAGCATAAGTAGATGATAGTACTAGATTAACCAAAACATGTACTAGTAGTAAACTACCACCTCCAATGGAACAGGGCTATTATAAGTTTGTAGGTGTTGCCGTTGTTCTTAAATATTTTTTTTTAAATAAAAGTTTTTTTAGTACTCTCTGAAGTAAAAAAAATGAAAAAAAATAGAACCCATCTAATCCGCTTTCTGCCCTTTTGAATTAAGCCATTCCCAGGTCAGTAAATTTCAAAAAAAAATTACCACTTTGCCCTTTCGGCCACCCCTTTTCCATGCACTTAGCTTTCTGCCATTTTATAATTGTCACCTTAACACCTTCTATAACCACCTCCGCCACTTTGCACCCATTTCCGAGAAAGTTCTATTAAATTGAATTTAATAAACTCACGGAATTCATTTGTAGGGGAGATCTGCTTAAGATGACATAGTCGACAAGATGACATAGTGGCATTTTCTCAGCAACTAAAGTTCTTACTGGACTTTTAAAAACGCACAAATGTACAGTTTTAAAATGTCAGTTCCTCAATTATTGTTACTTTCCTTAGTTTGGAAAAGTGTATCTTCAGAAGCAGAAAGAAAAATTTTGCACACCTTAACTTTTTTTTAGCAAAAGTTCTAAAGAAGATATTTTTTTTAAGGTGGGTACAATGTTGTATCTCAAGTATTTTATGAATGCAGTAATTGGTGTTTTATGAAGTTTTTGTTTTAGTTAAGGACTAGATCGTGTAATTTGTATGCTTTTAAGACTGAAACCATTTTTGATCATTTCGGGTAAGATGACATGACGCTTGTCCGTTCAAGATGACATACATTATTTTACCCGAAATGTAATATAAAAAGCTTAAAAAGTTACATAACGACGCATATTACAGAATAAGAAGATAATGACGGTATGTATTTTGCATTCACTACAATGCTGCTGAAGATAGCATATAGTATTTCACGTCCAGGAGAGCATTGGCTTTGTTGCAAGGCATGCACTACATATTAGCACGCATTATGTGTCGGTGTTGATCACAAAATGTAACAATTTCTTTGCGAGCTTTGCAATTAAGAATGAAAAAAGGGGGTATGTCATCTTACCTAAAGGTATGTCAACTTATACAGGGCTGAGGACCAAATTTAAAATAATTTTTAAAAATACTACTGAATTCCATGCATATAATTTTTTGTTATAAATAAATAAATAAACTTAATTTATTTCAATTTCAATGCTATGAGTTGTACATTTTTTTATTTTCACCCTTATAGAAAAAGTATGTCATCTTAAGCAGATCTCCCCTATATCATTTTTTAGTTAATTTAATTGTGAATAAGTTTGTACTTGGACATTGTTGGTTTAAATGAGTAAAAATGGAGCTATGCAATAAAAACGGAACCGACCTCTTTTCCAAGATGGTGGCTGTTCCCGACTTCCTATCATCTCAACAAGTTGACCATTACCATGAGGACATACACCCGAACACGTTCCATGAAAAAAAAATTGTCCCGCGAAAAATGCGATTTGATTTAGTAATTTGCTTAGGCTATTTGTTTAAAACTCGTTTGAGTATTTTTTTTTTCTTTTTCAAGAGAAACTTTTCGTTTGTCGTTGATTTTACAAAGAACTGTTTTTCAGGCCATTGAAAACAGTAAAAGAGTTGGTATTAAATGTGACCAAAGCTAATGGCTGTCCGTCCATCCATTGCACATAAAGTCCATAAGGATTAGATTTGCCCTTATACCTCTCTTTTCCGAAATTAAAGTGCCTCGCCCCCTAAAAAGTTTCCAAATAAATAAATAAAAATACCCTCAAAATTTCAAACGCTTATCTCAATAATAACACGTGCCGCAAAGCACGTGAATTCTGCCATTTGATTAACATGGCGTTTTCAATCAACATTGTTCATAATTTCCCTGTACCGTCAATATATACGAGAAAAATCTAATTTCTTCAGGAATGTCTCGGAAAATCCCGATACTATTTTATCAAGCTAAAAAAAAATGGAAATTCAAAATGGCGGATCCAAAATGGCGGCTGAAAAAAATCAAAATCATTGAAATTCGGTCGAGGGTCAAGTTATATAGGTTTTTGGGGTCGCTGATGTCGAATTTTGAATTTAAAAAATCAAATTCAAAATGGCGGATCCAAAATGGCGGCTAAAAAAAAAAATATTAAAATTCGGTCAAGGGTCAAGTTATATAGGTTTTTGGGGTCGCTGATGTCAAATTTTATATCAGAAAAATAAAATTCAAGATCGCCTATCTAAAATAGTGACAAAAATCATTAAGAATGTTTTAATTCTCTGGAAATATATCAGTTTTTGTGACCGCTATTCTAAAATTAAATCTGCAAATTATAAAAAATTTAATCTCAATAATAACAAGTAGATCATGATTAGATTGTGTATTTATTAGAAAATCTTTTAAAGGAAAATTCTGTACATTTTACGAAAATACTCGCAATCCCATACTCGTATTTTTTCTAGCATCAGGAAATTCTTTTCTGCACAATGCCACTAATTGCAACATATATTGTTTCTGTTCTTCGTCATGTGTAAAAAGATTATTATAAGACTGAATAAAATTAAACGCTCTCTCAGCACAATCATTTACGACTTTGAGAGGCTTAACGATGTCCAACCCCTGTTGGAATAGATTATTTTGAGCCCATGTCGATGGATCGAGTTTCAAAAATTCGGAGTTTATTTCGAAAATTTCAAAAAATTCAAGGGATTCTGAAGTTATGAAATCTTCTATCCCTTTGTCGAGCAATGGTCGAATATCAGCCATACTGGTTTGAATTCTTTTCCGATTACCCTGCTGTGAGCTAATAATGATAATGTATATATTTTCACGTAAATACGGCAGAGTAGCCATAGTGATGGATACCGTGATAAAGCAAACAAAAACTAATTAGTTATTCACTGACCGAATCTAGTTAAACAATTATTTCTTTGAACACAAACTTATCGAGATCTCTCCAATACAATAAAACACTTGACACAACTATTCGATTTGTCAACAATAAGACTTTTTTATCCAACAAATCCATCCGAAGAACGCAAACCTCAAGTTGGTGAAAAAATGACTTCACTCTCTTGCACTGACGCTGCTTTTGTTTTTTTATCCGCCATTTTGGATCCGCCATCTTGAATTTTATTTTTCTGATATAAAATTTGACATCAGCGACCCCAAAAACCTATATAACTTGACCCTCGACCGAATTTCAATGATTTTGATTTTTTTCAGCCGCCATTTTGGATCCGCCATTTTGAATTTCCATTTTTTTTTAGCTTGATAAAATAGTATCGGGATTTTCCGAGACATTCCTGAAGAAATTAGATTTTTCTCGTATATATTGACGGTACAGGGAAATTATGAACAATGTTGATTGAAAACGCCATGTTAATCAAATGGCAGAATTCACGTGCTTTGCGGCACGTGTTATTATTGAGATAAGCGTTTGAAATTTTGAGGGTATTTTTATTTATTTATTTGGAAACTTTTTAGGGGGCGAGGCACTTTCGGAAAAGAGAGGTATAAGGACAAATCTAATAAGGATGCAAATAATTTTTTTTATTTGTCGTACTTAGTTTATATTAAATCAATCCCTCGAGGTCTGTTTACTTAAAAGTCGCACTGATTACTAAACGGTATTTAAAAAGTCCCTAAAACCCCCAAAATCTGGAGTTAGGGGCAAAAAACCCATTGAAAAAAATCTAGCTTCGTCAAATTTTTACCCATTTTCCATTTTTACAGTTTACAGTTTCTAATAGAAGATAATTATACCTTTTCAACAATGTATAAAACATGTAACTCGGTTAATCCGAGTGAAAATATATACTTTAATTTGATGTCGAAGTTGGGTAAATGACGAAAAAAATGGAATTTTTGAACTTTGACAGCTTATAAATTCTAGGTGGTTTAACCGAGTTACATAACTATATACATACATAGTATATATTTTCACTCGGTTTAACCGAGTTACATGTTTTATACATTGTTGAAAAGGTATATTTATCTCCTATTCGAAACTGTAAAAAAATCGAAAATGGGTAAAAATTTGACGAAGCTAGATTTTTTTCAATGGGTGAAGGTCAAATAACCGTTTTTTGCCCCTAACTCCAGATTTTGGGGGTGTTAGGGACTTTTTAAATACCGTTTCGTAATCAGTTTGACTAGCTCTACAAAACGTGATTGGTCTCCGCCCGCGTATATTTTGACTGTTACACCGCGCAATTTTTAAATTTTTTTAATTATCTTAACTTGATTGAAAATTAGTTTCAAGGGCCCAAACTTTTTAGAAATTTTTTGTTGGGTATTTCAAACCAAATTTCGAAATGGGAGTGACAAAAATCGATGGTCGCGATTTCAAAGATGCTTCTGTAGTTGGTTCAGTTCAGAGGGTCTTAATAATAATTATAATAATAATAATTGCCTAGATTTTGCCTGATTTGGTGTCTTGTCGAAACTCTTGATAATATGACAAGAAAAGGAGTATGTTTAGTACAGGTAAAATAAACATTTAAAAAAGAATAAATTGAATTGAAGATTCATTTTATTTTTGGTTTTGATGACCATTTAAACGTTTATCCATAAGTTCTTAGAAGTTTTACACGAATCATTGGCTTTTGGGGACCTATTACAAATTTTACCCTTCGAAAAAAAAACACCCTCTGACCTAAATTTTTTTATGAAAACTCTTTATTCTTGCTTTCTATCCCAAAATCAATGTTTGAACCAAATTTCATTAGGGTGATCCATCATTTTTGTATACACTAAAAAAAAAAACACGCTTTCAACCACGATATTCTTATAGACACTTTAGAATCTTGTTTCTAATCTGAAAAGTAACATAATTGCTGAATTTCAATAGGGTACCACTCATTTCTTCAAATACATATACTCATTTGTTCAAATACATGTACCCATATTTTCTCTACACCTAAAAAAATCACCCTTTCACATGAAAAAAATATATACACTAGTTTTATTCGTAATTCCTATGGGAAAGACAACAACAAATACCATTTATACCATTGATTTTATCTGACTTATCGCGGATTTTCCCTATTTCCCAAAAAGAACACCTTTAACCTAAAATATTTGTGTAGACTTCTTAAATTCTTGGTTTCTGTTATAAATGATACATTTTTACCAATTTTCATTGGTGTAACAATTTTTTGTGGTCATATTTCCGTATATCGTCATTTCTTAGAAAAAACACCCTTTCACTCAAAATAATTTTGTACACTTTATAAATTCTTAATTCTTATTACAAATAAAACTATTTCACCACGTTTTAAAAACTAATAAGATTTATGTCAACTGTTATGATACCTTTCTCACACATAACTCAACTCATCAAAAAAACACCCTTAAACTAAAAATATTTTTAAGAGCTTTATGAATCCTTTGTCCCTGCCTTATCTTAAACCTTCATCCCGAATTTCATCAGTGTTGCATGCTTTAAACATGGGTTTCCGTTATATTTTACCTATTGAAGTACCCTTCTTTTTAATCGGCTATAACTTTTCTTAGAGCAATCGTATTGACTTTATTTTTATGTCATTAGATTCAGCATCAAAAAATACCTGAAAAACATATTTCATATGGTAATATTCGACAAACAATTTTTTTCAGTATATTTTTGAACCCTCCCTCTTGTCTGCGAAAAAACAACCTTCCACCCAACTTTCTTGGTTTTTATCCCAAAAGCAAACTTTTTGCCAAGTTTCATGAATGTAACCATTTTTTTTTATTTGTTAATTTTATGTATAATTTTACATGTACTAATGATAATATTTTTGTTTTTAGATATTTATTTCATTTCTTTTAAATAAATGTTATGTTCAAAGATAAGGCTTTTGCTACCGCCGCGGCGCTCCGCACAGTGTGGCGAATCACGAATCTAGCTGGAAAAATTTATAACTCGCGTTAAATCGACTTTTTTCCTTAACAGTTTTAAACAAATGAATGTGAATAGATAAAATTCTATAAAAAAGAAAGATTTTTTAGAAAGAAATAATTTCTGCAAAAAGTGGTTCAAAATAGTGATGATGCATTTTTATAGTATTTGAATTTCTGTTTCTGTAAACATATTCTATGATTGGAACTTAATTATTTTAAAAAACGCTTTAAAAATCTCAATAAATAAAAACTCTTTTGCTATTCACGAAAAAAGAGAGGCAGAATAATAAGTTTTTATTAAGAAATAGAACTTTTACACACGTTTATGACAGGTGACATACATGATTTATTTTCTCAATATCATGCTTTAAATTAAAATTTTAGCAATGATTTTATTTCAATATGCTTCACAATCATAAAAAATGCATCACCTTTAAAAATATCTGCAGATAATTTAAAAAAGTAACTCCTTTTTGTGCGATGCAAACTTGAAACATAAGGGCCTATTAAAAACAGCTGTGTTTATATTACCTTCGATGTTTTTCAAGCTAATAATTCTCTAAATTTCTTCGTGACCCTATTTCTGGCCTTTAATACTTGCTTGCTTTTTGCATTGAACTTGTTTAAGATGTTCCGACAGAAAAGCATCATTCATCAATGATAATGCCTCATTAGTTGAAAATTCCAGTGGTTTAGTGGTTCCAGAGGATCAGAACTTAATCTTTTATACATTTTGATCCTTCACTCAAAGAACATTTCGATAAATCCTTTCCGGTATTATTGGAATATGCCTTTTCAATTTTGCGGAGAGCGATTCTACTGATTTTAACTATTTTCTAATGGATAGGTGCACTTAGGAGACTTTTCACCTTCCGTTTGTTATATTTTTCCCGTTTTTTTAGTTTTTAAAAATTCTTTTCTACTTTTGTTTCACTATCTACTGTTTTTGTTTAGCAAAAATGAAATTCATGTTTAAAGAGCGGTCCAATGTGTCTTCCACCTTTTTGTCTTTTTTTCGCTTAACTTGAAGCACAAAACTTTTATATATGTTTTTAATTTTTCTTTATTGTCAAAAATGTTCCAAAGATGATACCTGCTCATTAAAAGATCAAAAAAACTGTCTTTTCGATCTTATTTGGCAGTTTTGACACATTTTTCGAAAATTTGTTTTTTTGAAAATCTTGACTTCATTTTGAAAAGTGAAAAAAGTTGTATGGCGGTCGCGAAAACGCGCGACATGTAAATAGCTAATCTTAATGAAAACACTCCACAACACATTAATTAATTAATTTCAGACCGGAAAAATGCGGAAAAATTAACTTTACCTCTATTTGAAAAACAAAGATATTTTTTTTTTGCATTTCCTAGCCGTCTTACAGAATTTATTTTTTTTTTAATAGTTGCAAAGGTAATTAATAAATACAAATTATAATACTTTACCTCCAAATGTAGATTAACAATAAAAAAAAAAACAATTACAACACTAAAACTACCACAGCGTTTTTAATCGTCAACCAAACTCAAGCGAAAAATAGAATACTTTGTATTATCTCCATCCAACTGTTGACAAGAACCAACTTTCAAGCTTAGCTTACTCTAATCCGAGATGAAAACAAAAAAACCAA
This sequence comes from Episyrphus balteatus, assembly GCF_945859705.1. NCBI lineage: Eukaryota > Metazoa > Arthropoda > Insecta > Diptera > Syrphidae > Episyrphus > Episyrphus balteatus. The sequence goes on along the minus strand of NC_079134.1, from coordinate 81,379,721 downwards.
ACATGAATTACAGTTACCCATTGTATTGAGAAGCTCAACTCATGATTTAAAATCATGTGGCTAAACTTTTTTTTTCTATTTTGTCCAGTCAGGTTGGCGAATTACCACACTGTGCGCCGCACAGTGTGACAATTCGCACATTTAGCGAGATTTAATTAATAACGCTCACTGATTATAACTTTTTGAGGATTTTTTTTAATAGAATTTATATCAAATATATACAAAATGAAATCAAACAACGATTTTGTTAATATTCTTTCATATTTTTAACTAAAAGAGGTTTAATGTACGATAACTCATAAGGTGAAGAATTGTATGGAATTCTTGTAGAGGAGGTTAATACAAGCATTTTTTACTACAGGAGAAGGGGTCATTTTCTCCCCGTTTAAGAGAGAGGGGCAATTTTCTAAAAAATTACTTAAAATTAAGAAAAAAATATTTAAAAACGATGGCAACACTTTATACCTTTTTCAAAAGCCAACATTTTATACTAAATTTTTATTTTTAAATCAAGTTATTTTAATAAATAGTTTTTGAAATAAGTAATTTCAAAGTCAAAATTTGGGAAAAAAAAGTTTAAAAAAACACAGAACACTATTCTTTTAAAGACTTTGGATGTCAATACAAAATTGATTCATAAATCCAACTGCTTCAATTCACTCATTATCAAACACTAAAATTCATATATTCCTATGCCTTCTTTTTTTTGAGAAAATTGAAAAATAAGGAAACTACTTTCTTATTAGATTTTTATTTTTTGGCTATTTTCCATAACCTTGGCTTTTACAGTGCCACTATCAAAAATGGTCTTTAATATTTAACTTTATGAATACTTGCTGACATATAAAACCAGCTATAGTTTCTGATACCTATATAGCTCCCTCGTTTCTCTTCCAAATGCTTCAAAGGAATCCCAAGCGCTTCTAAAATAATGTGAAACATTTTTATGATTTCAATTTCGATTCCTGTAATTTCAGCAGTTTTTTCTTCATCTCTGAAAAATCTTCTGGCCGTGTTGCCATCTAACATCTAGTCTATAAGCGATGTGTAGGTTACATTCCATAAACCGGATCCAAGAGTGTAGCGGACTTAACCCAAAGGACATTGCTTGTTGGTACACTTCCTTTTGCGAAAGTTTGGCTGAATGTTCATTTCAGATGGTTTTGCTGCGCAAATGTAGCAGGTTTGTGACGAAGATGATATAGATGATAAGGGAATTTCATCTAAAACAATTTGTGGCAGTTTAATGATTTCATTTAACCAATCACAAATATTGCTTTCAAAGCGTTCTCTATGACGACCACATTTGGCCATTTTTTCGTCAAACCTCAAACATAAAGTTTTGATGGTTCCCTTTATTGTCTTAATTGCCTCTTCAGAAAATGAAAAACTATTAAAATTATCCATAACGAAGGAAAACACAGCATCGAAGCGCTTAATTTTGATTTTGTAAATCCAAATATCAAAAATTTGTTTTTTTCCAAATTCGGTTGGCATCCTTGAGTACGAAAAAATTTGTATGAGTGTCGCACCTGTGCGCAAAAAGACAAAACACTTTTTGGTTCCAATTATATACAGCTTTCAAAAAAAGGGTCTCAACCTTGAAAAACACTGTAAAATTATACTTTTTGTCTAATGAACACATAAAACAGATAGTTTTTCACTAATTTTTTGCTTCCAAGCACCCCATTTTTTATGACAACACTTTATAAAAAAAAAACTTAAGTTTAAAATCACAAATATTATATTAAGGCCGTGTGTGAATTGCGTTAAATAGTTAAATTCGGGTAAAATTTTTGACACTATTGAGGTGAATAAAAAATTTTCAGCTGTTAAAAATTTATTGGGCTCCGGGACCTGGTTAAATTTGAGTTAAATTTTTTGGTTGTTTGGTTGTGTTTTTTTTTTTATTAAAAAGGAGTATCATGGCAGAAAAAAGGCAGACAAAATTTTAAACAATAAATTATTTTGTTCACCTCAATAGTGTCAAAAATTTAACACGGATTTAACTATTTAACGCAATTCACACACGGCCTAAATATAAAAAAAAACTTTTCCTTTAAACCTCACGAACCACTTGCAACAGAAGCTAATCCACTTGACACTAAATCAGACCATTCTCCTAAAAATTTTACAAAAGTTAATTTCTGAGGTAATTTTTTGTTGTTGTGCTTAGTACCAACACATATTAATGTGCCCAGTCATTGAGGGGGAGGTTTAGGCTTTAAGAGAAACTGGTTTTTGTTTACATTCATGTATTAATACAGTAAAATAATAGTCCAGTAATTTTAGGTTTTATCTGCGGAAAAATTCCTACTGGGCTGAATTTTGGTATACAGCTTAATGACGGCGATGTTATGAAGATGTGAAAAATCGACATTGATATCGTGTCCGCGTTAAGAGTTATAGGAGTCAAAAGGTCACAAAAACTGGTTTTTCACGATTTTCAGCAAAACGGTAAGTCTTATCAAAAAATTTTCAATGCAAGAATTGTAGACCAGATTATTATATATAAAAAGTGTCATGACACTTTTTTTCCTAAGACCCACCGTTTCTTAGGTATAACGATTCAAAAAGTTGAAGTTTAGTTGTAATCGTCATAATCCTATTCCTGAAAAAAAAACTCCTAACTGAAAAGTTCCTGAAATTTCATTATTTTTTTAGCTTGAATTTCGTTCCTCAACTGTTAAGAATATGGGGAAACCAAAAAAAAAATGGAAATTTTCGCCATTTTTCCGATTGGGGCCCTTCTCCCGAAACCATTTCCCTGGGAATTTTTGTTTAGAATATGTCTGAAAATATACAGGGTGTGCAATAGAGCATGGACAACCCTAAAACGGCTTATAGCTACACTTATGATTGTTCTAAAAACAGATAGAAAAAAGTTCTATCGCAACCAGTTCATAAAATATGGACTTTTTTTCGTTCAGTGTATTTTAAATTTTATCATCTTATGTTTTCGTTCACTACAACCACGAATGAATGAATTTTATTTATTTCTTTTTTTTATAATTTTCTACAATAATTGTATGAGTACATAAACACTTTAAAAATTTCATAGCTATTGCACATTTTCGTAAAAAAAATTTTGAAATCTGTTTTTTGATGCAAAATGTAAAAAAAGTATTTTATGAAAAATTTTAAACACCTGTGGTATAAAATAAATCTATAGAAACCTAGGTGGCCATCTTTCTTAAAAATATTCTCCTTATACCAGAATATTTTTAAGAAAGATGGCCACCTAGGTTTCTATAGATTTATTTTATACCACAGGTGTTTAAAATTTTTCATAAAATACTTTTTTTACATTTTGCATCAAAAAACAGATTTCAAAATTTTTTTTACGAAAATGTGCAATAGCTATGAAATTTTTAAAGTGTTTATGTACTCATCCAATTATTGTAGAAAATTATAAAAAAAAGAAATAAATAAAATTCATTCATTCGTGGTTGTAGTGAACGAAAACATAAGATGATAAAATTTAAAATACACTGAACGAAAAAAAGTCCATATTTTATGAACTGGTTGCGATAGAACTTTTTTCTATCTGTTTTTAGAACAATCATAAGTGTAGCTATAAGCCGTTTTAGGGTTGTCCATGCTCTATTGCACACCCTGTATATTTTCAGACATATTCTAAACAAAAATTCCCAGGGAAATGGTTTCGGGAGAAGGGCCCCAATCGGAAAAATGGCGAAAATTTCCATTTTTTTTTTGGTTTCCCCATATTCTTAACAGTTGAGGAACGAAATTCAAGCTAAAAAAATAATGAAATTTCAGGAACTTTTCAGTTAGGAGTTTTTTTTTCAGGAATAGGATTATGACGATTACAACTAAACTTCAACTTTTTGAATCGTTATACCTAAGAAACGGTGGGTCTTAGGAAAAAAAGTGTCATGACACTTTTTATATATAATAATCTGGTCTACAATTCTTGCATTGAAAATTTTTTGATAAGACTTACCGTTTTGCTGAAAATCGTGAAAAACCAGTTTTTGTGACCTTTTGACCCCTATAACTCTTAACGCGGACACGATATCAATGTCGATTTTTCACATCTTCATAACAACGCCGTAACGAAGGTCTATACCAAAATCGAGCCCAGTAGGAATTTTTCCGCAGATTGGGGTAAAAAATGTCTAAAATTACTGGGCTATAAGGTGAAAAAAGGGGTAAATCTCGGAATGAATGCTAATAGAATTTTTTTTTGCTCAAAATCTTCGTTTTGGCATTCTATAACATACCTCAAAAGTCTAGAAAAATCTAATGTCCGCGAGTCGCGATTTTCAAGGTCAAAGCGGGAAAGGAGATTTTCAAAATTAGCAATAGTAGACAATGGTATTAAATACACATATGATACATGTCCTCGAGGTATTTTTCAATGCTGATGCCAAAAAATCTAAAATCAAGACAATCTGACGTCTCTGAAAAAAGTTATACCAGTTTTTCATCTGTCAACCCATATTATTATCACAGTTGCAAACTTACTACCGAAAAACCCTTAAAAGTTATGGTAGAGGAACCAAATTTAGTATGAAGGTTTTCATATCCATTATTATTAGGAATCAAAAAAATGCAATGAAAAAAACATTCATATCTATGAAAAATTGGTATTTTTTGAAAAAAGGGGAAATTTTGGCATATGCACTAAAAAACATCCTGGTACAATCTTGGAATTAGTGCTAATAGGCTAATTTTTTTGTTTCTATCTTTGTTTGGATATTCTATATCTTATGTCAAAAATCCTTAAAAATATCATGTCCGCAGGTGAAAAACTGCATTTCAAATAGAGTTAAAGTTATTTTTCCGCATTTTTCCGGCCTAAAACTACTTAATTATTATAAACACATTTTCTCGACTGTTGTTTGTTTATTTCTTTTTGAATAAAAGTCTCGATTTTTGTTTGTTATTTTTCTCTGAAAAGCCCTGTTTTGTTACATTTAAATTGTAATATCTATCGTTCTAATTTCAACTTTGGAAATTTTTATACATTTTTGAAAACTGCAATAACAGGCAAGTTTTTAAAATAATAAACCAGTATCACACCATACAAATTTTTTTCGGGATGCTGCTCTGAAATTAAAGTAAGAAATTGAGTTTTTATAAAACATGAAACTGTTAATTAATTTGCAGCAAAATGGCGTATGAAATAAAAAATATTTTGATTAATTAATTATTTCCTATTATAAGGGAATGTTTAAGTGGAAGAACTGTAAAAAACAAAAATAATTTATGAGCGGAGGAAGCAAAATACTGATGCAAAGTCGGAATATTTCGAAATTTCACAAAAACTGCATTAAATCGAAAACCGTAAAGATTTGGGATGAACAAGTTACCAAATTCTGAGAGCCCTTAAGTTGGCCTATCAGCATATTTCGTTTGATCCATTACTTTTGGGACACCCTGTATATAAAAGTTTTGTGCTTCAAGTTAACCGAAAAAAAGGCAAAAAAGGTGGAAGACACATTGGACCGCTCTTTCTACATGAATTTCTTGCTTGACCAATTTGATTGATTGATATTTGGGGTGTAAGATGTACTGCGACCTGTAAGATATATTGTACCCCTCTATTAAGCTAAATGAGTTAGTACCTCATTTAATAGCTCCTCCTTTAACCTAATTCCTTTCATGAAATTGATTATTTGGGGTATTTTCAAAGAGTGCAATTTATCTTCTTCGACTTGGTAGCGACCCATGTGTTTAGTGATTAACCTGAGATTGTTCCTACTTAGACTGATACGCTCTCGGTTGTAGTTCCCGAGGAGCATTTTCGCTTGTCTCAGTTTTGGTAGTTCTGCCCAGTTTTTTACTCTCCTGGACTCCTCGTCTAGTTTTATTTTATTTTTAATGACATTTGCTCCTATTCCGCAAAACGGTTCGGGTCCCATTAAAGGGGAATTTGCTCCCGTTTTTGCTAAGGAGTCCGCCTCCTCGTTACCCTGAACACCAACGTGCCCAGGTACCCAGTGGAGAGTGACTTTGTTTATTTTGCCAAGTTCGTTAAGTTTTCCTATACACTCCAATACTAGCTTGGAGTTGATTTCGTAGGATTTAAGTGCTTTTAGGGCAGCTTAACTGTCAGACATAATGGCAATGTTTTTATTCCGGTGATTTAATTCGAGGTTTATTTCTGCACATTTTACAATGGCATTTACCTCAGCTTGAAAGATACTTTGGGATTGACCCATAGGTACGGAGAGTTTGGTACTAGGCCCAAAAACGCCTGCCCCTGTACCTTCCGCTGTTCTCGACCCGTCTGTGTACCATTTGATGGTATTTTCTTTAAAAGAGTAGTTGATAGATTCACCTTCCCAATCTTTTTTACTACTGAGATGTATATTGTAGTTTTTCACAAAGTTATAATTTGTGACCATTGCATCTCTTGGAAAGTCAAGGAAGTTTTCTTCTGAGGATCTGGACAGGAATTCTCTTTCTCTGTTGCCTATGCATTTTCCAGCCCCAGTTCCTTCCTTGGCAAATCTCATGATAGCTCCCTTAGCAGCACTTTCAATAATAAGGTGAAGGGGAGTTAAATCAAGAATAACCTCCATTGCTGGTGTAGGGCATGTTCTCATAGCCCCGGTGATGCAGACACATGCGAGTATTTGCACTTTATCTAGTGATTTTCTAGTTGTTGCAAGATCGGTTCTTTTGTGCCAAGCCACCGCACCATTGGTAATTATAGGTCTTACCATCATAGTGTACATCCATCTTAGGATGTATGGTTTGCAGCCCCATGAATTGCTTGCTAATCTTTTGCAAATCATTAAGGCTTTCGTAGCTTTACCAGTAGTTATTTCTATGTGTTTGTTCCAGAGGAGTTTACTGTCTAGTGTGATACCTAGATACTTAACCTCTTTCTGTGTTTCTATTACTTCTCCAGCTAACCGTATGGGTTTCATACGGGGAAGATGTCTTTTTTTGGTAAATGGTATAATTGTTGTCTTGGTAGGATTGATGTTAAGTCCTGCACCATTTCCGAATGTTTTTCAATCCTCCTTGAATAATATCGCAAAGAGTTTCTTCAAACTTCCCACTGGCTATTATTACTATATCATCGGAAAAACCGAGATATCGTATACCTAGGGAAGTTAGATTTTCTAGTAGTTCATCAACAACAATACTCTTAAGCAAGGGTGAAAGGACCCCCCCCCCCCCTGAGGACAGCCTCTTGTTGTGATGATAGTTTGTACATTAAGACCTGCCCTTACCTCAGCTGTTCTTGTGCTCAGCATTTCATTGATCCATCTCACTACAGTGATAGGAACTTTTTTCTTTTCCAATATTATGTGGTGACTAAATTAACAAAAATAGTATATAGTGAAACAAAAGTAGAAAAGAATTTTAAAAATTAAAAAAAGCGGGAAAAATATAACAAACGGAAGGTTAAAAATCTCCTAAGTGCATCTATTCATTAGGAGATAGTAAAAACCAGTGAAATCGCTCCCCGCAAAATTAGAAAAGCATATTTCCATAAAACCGTAAAGGATTTATCGAAATTTTCTTTGAGAGAAGGATCAAAATGTATAAAAGATTAAGTTCTGATCCTCTGGAACCACTGAACCACTAGAATTTTCAACTAATGAGGCATTATCATTGATGAATAAAGCTTTTCTGTCGGAACATCAATTAAACAAGTTCAATGCAAAAAGCAAGCAAGTGCAAAAGGCCAAAAATAGGGTCACGAAGAAATTTTGAGCATTATTTACTTGAAAGACATCGAAGGTAATACAAACACACTTATGCTTCAAGTTTGCATCACACAAAAAGGAGTTACTTTTTTAAAATATCTGCAGATATTTTTAAAGGGTACGGCATTTTTTATGATTGTGAAACATATATAATTAAAATCATTGCTAAAATTTTAATTTAGAGCACGATATTGAGAAAACAAATCATGTATGTCACCTGTCAAAAACGTGTGTAAAAGTTCTATTTCGTAATAAAAACTTATTATTCTGCCTCTCTTTTCGTGAATAGCAATAGAGTTTTTATTTATTGAGATTTTTAAAGCGTTTTTAAAAATAATTTAGTATATCCAATCATAAAATATGTTTGTGGAAACATAAATTCAAATACTATAAATATGCACTTTTTTCTTCACTACTTTTTGCACAAATTATAGATTTCTTTTTAAAAAATCTTTCTTTTTTATAGAATTTTATCTATTCTCATTCATTTGTTTAAAACTGTTTAAAAAAAGTCGATTTAACGCGAGTTATTAATTTTGTCCAGCTAGATTCGTGATTTACCACACTGTGCGCCGAACCAAAGCCAAACTACAGCCGTTTGGAGGAAAAATACGACCGCTCGATTCATGCGGTTGAGCTTCATCGGTGGTTCGACGAAATAGTAATTTTCGTTTTTTTGATCATAGTACTTTGATCATAGAAATTTTTTATCATGGCGCGGCTATGGTTTGGCGGTGGTTCAGATAAAAAACAATTTTTGATCTTTGCTTCAGGCGTGTGGCCATATATTAGAGCCTACGATATTGTTCGTTTATATAATTACACGTGTATCTACCCGATACACGTGTATCTAAAAAACATTTACACGTGTAATTTATTTACACGTGTATTTATATTTACACGTGTAAATAGCGTTTGAACATGTAGATTTTGTGGCTATTTCTTAAAAAATTCATTATATTGAATAAAAAGATTATTGTTCAGGTTTTTGCGTTTATTGGCTTGATTTACACGTTGACATTGCTCGCAAAATTTAATTTGAAATTCTTATTCAACCCGCAGTTTGGTTATTTGTCATTATTCACTTCTTTAATAAACTTTTTTGTTTACAGAAACTTTTGAGTGTAAATTCGAATGTTTATGGAAAATATATGCTTTATATGGAAATTAGCAAAAATAATAAAGTTTTTTTTTATTATTAATACGCTTTTACTAGCTTTGTTTGTAACTGACAAAGCTAGCAAGACTTGCAATATAAATATTAGAAAACTACTTTTACCCGATTCCCATTATCGTATCGAACTGAAACTTTGTACACATATGAAGTTCGGATGGCAACGCAATATTTTGATGTCCGGGCACAGGGGAGGGCCATTGGGGGGTTGAAACACCCCAACTCCATTTTATCCCATTCAAATTATCTCAAAAAAGTTTGTAGGTAATTTGCAAGAGAGGGACTTTGGGCGCTCATACCACCCAAATAAATTTTCATCTACTTTCAAATATTATTCGACTAAAAAGTAAAATAAATAAAACAGATTTTTAGATCAAAAGGCGTAGAGGGTTTTGTTCAAACTATACTATAGCACAATTTAATTATTTTATAGGTTTTAGTGCTTGATAATCTAGGGTGTTTTCATAAACGTCTGCCTTACAGACTAACTAAGTCCAACTGCAGTACTGCTGTTCATAATCGTCATAAATTTCGTCAACGTCGCGACGCGTCGGGCAGATTGCGCAGTCAAAATTTTATGGCTGCAGAACTCGCGAAGAGGTTATTTGGCTTTTGAATCGATGTTTTTATTGTTAATAAATGTAAATATTTTAAAAAACAATTAAAAGCAAACATATTAATTAGGGTGGTGCAAAAAAAAGTTTCTTTTTTCGAAAAATTTAGATTTTAGTGATACAGAAAATTTCGAAATCGTGTTTTTTGATAGATCGAGTTTAATTTTTTTTTTCGTGTTAGGGTGGCTCTAAAAATTGTTATCTTCTATAGGTTCTTGTGGAATTCGAAAAAATTCAACGTGGACATTATTTTGACCAAATTATCGAAGAAAATAAAATTCCATTAGGGTGGTTCAAAAAATTTTTTTTTAAATTATTGAAAAAAAAAAATAATTTTCACTGCAGAGAAAGTTTGTAAAACATGGTTTATGAAATAAAATGTAAAGTTGAGTAGGCATTTTCGCATTAGGGGGCTCAGCAACATAGTCAGCCCTATTGTGAGTTTCACGGGTTGAATCACAAGATTCAACCCGGAAAAATTGAATTTCATTTTTCCCCTATTGTGAGTTCCGGTCGAAAAGTTGTTCACGTTGGGCAATCTCCTTGTATTTTCAACTTTTTTTTCAGGTAATTTGTCAGGCATTCGACGGCTCTTCTCTCAATAAAATTTTGGTGCCGAACAAGAAACTAGTTCAGCGGAAAATGTAAATTCCGCTTTTTAAATTCCAGGCGAACAAAAACATTCCGGGCGGAAAACATTCCACGTAAAAACGATAAAAATGACCACAAAGTCCTCAAATAATTAAATTGAAAGAGTAAAAAAGCACCTTTAGTGACTTTGCCAAATTTTAATTTTATTTACTAAAAAATTTTTTTTAAAAATTAAATTAATGTTTTTGGATACATTCCGACTATTAGTCATCCTCAGCGAGCACGTTATACTAAGTTCAGTCTGTCATGGACCAGCTGGACGTGAGAGAAAGAAGAATTAAAAACAAATTCAAAAACAATAATACAAATTAAAACGTCAATTAGTAGACTGATCGATGCATTTGAATAGTGGGGAGCATATTGGGGCTTCCATCGTGTTCATAGATATGCTTCTGTTTAAGAACATATAAATGCTCTCATAGGCGTTTGTTTGTAAATGCTCTCATAGTTTGTTGTTTCTGAATGCTAGACAAATGCTCCTTCATTCTCACCTCTATGCTTCTTTTTGTTTGGCCAATGTACTTTTCTTCACATTCATTGCATGAGACTTCATAAATTTCAGATTTTTGTTGGAAGTTCGTTTTGTCTTTCAAATTTACAATTACATTTTGTAATTTGTTGTTGCTGCTGTGTACAATTTCCATGTTATGTTTTTTGAAGACTTTTTTTAATTTGTTGGTGATTTCAGGCACGTAAGGTAATAATATTCTTTTTGGTTGTTCTTTTTCCCTAGATATGGTCGTGATGCTTCGTATGTTTATCTTTTTCGAATGTAGAGATACTAAATCATTTGTTCATTGTAACCATTTAATAAAGCTGCATACTTGATGTATTTCAATTCTTCCATATAATTTTTGATGTTGAGTGGAAGTCTGCAAAGTCGATGAACCATGCTATGGAATGCAGCTTTTTTATGAGACACTGGGCAGTGCGAATCAGATGGAATGTAAAATGGTGTGTTAGATGGTTTTCTGTAAACAGAAAATTCGATAGTACCGTCAATTTTTCGTGTTAAACGTACATCCAAGAAAGGTAATGACGAATTTTTCTCCATTTCTAACGTGAAATTAATTGTTGGCCATTGTGTATTTAAATATGATAAAATTTCCCCTTCTTTTCCTTTCTCAATTATTACTGCAACGTCGTCAAAGTATCTCCACCAAGTTGGTAATTTTCCTGTTTCCTTCAATTTTGTCTCAAAACTTGACATAATGAAAGGTGATAAGGCGTTTCCAATGCAGGTGCCTCTTGTAATTTGATAAAAATCACCTTCAAATTGGCAAATGTTTTGATTCATGCAAGGTTTTGTTAGATTCATGAACAAATGTCTCTTTTCTTCCTTTGGTTCATATTCTTTGAGCCAGTCTTCCAAGATGATGAGTGTTTCAGGAATAGGTATGCTTGGGAAAAGAGACTCTACATCAAAAGACACTAAACATTCATTTTCTTTTATTGTAATACTTTTCATTTTGTCGCAAAACTCAAAGCTATTTTCAACAAATAATCCTTTTGTTTCGGGTATTCATTAAACTTTTTCACTAACCATTTTACAAATTTTTCTGTTGGTGCATTACAGTTAGAAACTATTGGGTGCATTTTTAGGTTTATAATATCTTTGTGAGTTTTTGGCAAGCAATATAACTTTGGTATTGACGGGTTTGATGTTAAAAGACTCCATTTTGTTTTGGGGTCTAATACTCTTTCAACTTCTTTTAAGAGTGGGTGTCCCCGAATGACGAACTCAGACTTCATGTAAATGAGTTTGTGTGTATTAGTGACCTTTCTTCGCCATCGCCATACATCTCTCACGTTCAACGTCATCTCAACTCAGTTCTCTCTCGGTATCTTTATTTGCATTCTCTTTCCCTTTCTAGAGAACCAAAGTCATAAAATTAAAGTCTATTTGGGTAGAAAAAACAAATCAGCATCAAGGAAATAGCAAAAAAAAGGGTTGCAAGCCTTGCAAGTGTATATTGCGGTTTTGCTTTGCGCAACCGAATTCACTTGTGTTTTCGTTTTCCGTTGGTTTTACTCTATGTGCAAGAGTCATGGTAAGTATATTTATGAAGAAAAAAATGGTATGATATTCAGTGTTGAATTTTTCTATCTTTCTGCGCATCTATGTACCTACATCACTTGGTATTCTATATAACTTTTGCAAGTATTCGTAGGCGCAGGAATCTGATCGACTTTTTTTTTCTTTGTTATAGTATTCAGTGATGATATTTATTTTAGTAGTTTACAAACAAATTTTTTCAACATTTTTTTTTGGCAAATAAAACGTTTATTTTTTAAAACTATTAGGTACATATTTGTTTATTTATTTGAATGTTTTTAACTTTTTCTTTCGAATTTATACATAGATTTATATATTATATTATTAATTGATATTATTGTTATTCATATACAGGGTGTCCCAAAAGTAATGGATCAAACGAAATATGCAGATAGGCCAATTTTTGGGCTCTCAGAATTTGGTAACTTGTTCATCCCAAATCCTAACGGTTTTCAATTTAATGCAGTTTTTGTGAATTATCGCAAAATCTCGACTTTGCAACAGTATTTTGCTTCCTCCGGTCATAATTGATTTTTGTTTTTTACAATTCTTTCACTTAAACATTGCCTAATAATAAGAAATAATTATTTAATCAAAATATTTTTTATTTCATACGCCATTTTGCTGCAAATTATGTAACATGTTTTATGTTTTATAAAAACTCAATTTCTTACTTTTATTTGAGAGGAACATCCCGAATGGTATGGAACGAAAAAAGAAAATAGTGTTACAGATTTAGAAAAATACACATAGTTTTGAAAAGTAATAATATTCTAATAGAAAGTAGATCGTTTGCTGTTATATTACGTATTCCATACCCTCATACTTCTTGGAATCCGTGGATATTTGTATTTTTAATCATTTTTGGTAATGGATTCTTTTTCAGTAGTTGAAAACTACCAGAGTTGATAGTTTCAGTTACTTTTTCTTTATATTGTGATTTGTCCATTATGACAATGTCATAATGTCACACTTCATGTATAGACAATCTTTATTTTTTAAATCATTTAAAACTTTGTGATTTTTCTTTGAAATCGGTGTTGTTTTTTTCTTATAAGAGGATTTATTAATGATAGAAACTGTTGTGGACCTGATGTCCTGTTTTGTGGTTTCCTTGCCATATTTTATACCAGTTTCAATATCTGCTATTAAATCAATTATACTTGTTTTTTCTGGTTTCGGGGAGAACTTTAAGCGCTTTTGTAGCAGAGACAATTCATCATTTGTGAACACTTGTTGTGATAAGTTCGTAACAAAATTCATTGGTTCAATCATAGTACTATACTTTGATTTGTCTCTTTCATCCCTTTCTTTAATGTATTTTTTATTTTTCAGCACATCGAGTTTTTTATTTAACTTGTTTCTTTTATTTTAATTTTTTAGTAAATAAAATTAAAACTTGGCAAAGTCACTAAAGGTGCTTTTTTACTCTTTTAATTTAATTATTTGAGGACTTTACGGTCATTTTTTATCGTTTTTAACTAAAATACTCAGCTTTATTGTGAGTTTCACGTGGAATGTTTTCCGCCCGGAATATTTTTGTTCGCCCGGAATTTAAAAAGCGGAATTTACATTTTCCGCTGAACTAGTTTCTTGTTCGGCACCAAAATTTTAGTGAGAGAAGAGCCGTCGAATGCCTGACAAATTACCTGAAAAAAAAGTTGAAAATACAAGGAGATTGCCCAACGTGAACAACTTTTCGTCCGGAACTCACAATAGGGGAAAAATGAAATTCAATTTTTCCGGGTTGAATCTTGTGATTCAACCCGTGAAACTCACAATAGGGCTGACTATGTTGCTGAGCCTCCTTATGCGAAAATGCGTACTCAACCTTACATTTTATTTCATAAACCATGTTTTTCAAACTTTCTCTGCAGTGAAAATTATTTAAAAAAAAAAAAAAATGTTTGAACCACCCTAATGGAATTTTATTTTCTTCGATAATTTGGTCAAAATAATATCCACGTTGAATTTTTTCGAATTCCACAAGAAACTATAGAAGATAACAATTTTTAGAGCCACCCTAACACGAAAAAAAAAATTAAACTCGATCTATCAAAAAACACGATTTAGAAATTTTCTGTATCACTAAAACCTAAATTTTTCGAAAAAAGAAACTTTTTTTTGCACCACCCTAACTAATATGTTTGCTTTTAATTGTTTTTTACAATATTAACATATTAAAAATAAAAACATCGAATCAAAAGCCAAATAACCTCTTCGCGAGTTCTGCAGCCATAAAATTTTGGCTGCGCAATCTGCCCGACGCGTCGCGACGTTGACGAAATAAATGACGATTATGAACAGCAGTACTGCAGTTGGACTTAGTTAGTCTGATCGCAGGTCTGACTTTATGAACACGTCTTACGCAGGTCTACGTAAGGCAGACGTTTATGAAAACACCCTAGATTATCAAGCACTAAAACCTATAAAATAATTAAATTGTGCTATAGTATAGTTTGAACAAAACCCTCTACGCCTTTTGATCTAAAAATCTGTTTTATTTATTTTACTTTTTAGTCGAATAATATTTGAAAGTAGATGAAAATTTATTTGGGTGGTATGAGCGCCCAAAGTCTTTGAGATAATTTGAATGGGATAAAATAGAGTTGGGGTGTTTCAACCCCCCAATGCCCCTCCCCTGTGTCCGGACACCAAAATATTGCGTTGCCATCCGAACTTCATATGTGTACAAAGTTTTAGTTCGATACGATAATAGGAATCAGGTAAAAGTAGTTTTCTAATATTTATATTGCTAGTCTTGCTAGCTTTGTCAGTTACAAACAAAGCTAGTAAAAGCGTATTAATAATAAAAAAACTTAATTATTTTTCTAATTTCCATCACGGTGGTCTTGAAATCGAGGCAGGTTTTATAAAAATGGATCCCAAAAGTAATGATGCAGATTTGTTCGAAATGATCTCAGGATTCCAAATTTGTAAATTTCAAAATCGTACCTGATCCCTTTTTTGAGTTACAGGCATTATACATATATATACATTTGACTTAGAATGGGGAAAAAAAATTAAACAAAAAACAAAAGCACATTATAATGTCCTATACCTTTTTGGAAAGCTAAAATAAACTCCTTGAATTTGATGTTTATTTGAAGTTGATTGAGTAAATAGTTTTTGAGAAATTTAATTTTAAAGTTATTATTTAAAAAAATAATATTTTTTTTTTCTTTTAGTTTATTTTATTCATTTGTTTTTAATAAAGGGTAAATTTTTTTACACAAATCAATGCTCTCATTGATTTTAAGTCAAAAACAAAAAACCGCATGTTTAAAAGTATCTTAGTTTTTAAGATTTAAGGAAAAATGTATCTTTTCTCCAAATTTTTTTTTAGCTATTTTAAAATTTTTTTTTTAAATATAAAAAGAATTAGCCTCAAATATATTGGAAAAAAAGGTCACTGTAACACGCTGCTGATCAGGACGTCTTCTTTTTTTTTTAAATTAACGCGAAAGGTCATTATGGATTCATGGAAAATGGCTCTTACGATGAAAATCGAGAAACGGTTTTGTGGTCCCTGAGGACCTTAGCTGTCCTGAAATCTATGTTATGTGGGATATTTTTCTGATATACGTAATATATAACTCTTACATTTCAAAAATAGTCCTGAAATATTCAGAACGTTATTAAAATAATTTAAAAAATATAAAAATAAAAAAAAAAAATACAAAACTCTAAAAAGGGCAAAAAAAAAACATTAAAAAAAACACCAAAAATGAACAAAAAACCTCAAAAAAGGAGCCAAAATACCACTACGTTCTTGGGGTTGATTCTGAGTCACACTAAGTGTGATTAGAACTTAGAAATCTGTTGATTAAATAACCATTATACAATTTTTTCCTTAGGAACAAATAAAACAAATATATAAGTGCCAATCCTTTTTTCCAATTTTTGAAAAACTAGAATAGTTGTTTGCATTTATTTTTAAGGATTTGACTAAGAACTAAATAGAGCAGTAAATTTTGAAAAAAAAATTTGCTACAAGGTTCAAATTAAAAAAAAATAACTTAAATACAAAAAATTATTTTCTTTTTTAAATTTTGACTTTGAAATTAAATTTCTCAAAAACTATTTACTAAATTAACTTCAAATAAACATCAAATTTTTAGCTTTCCAAAAAGGTATAGGACATTATAATGTGCTTTTGTTTAATTTTTTTCCCCATTCTAAGTCAAATATATATATATGTATATGTACAGGATAGGATGTTGTGGAATTTGCCTTTTTTTCTTGCTTAATCGTACGACATTATAGATTAAAAACAAACACGTTTCACGTCCCCCTTGTGCCAAATATATGTATTTTATTTTGCCTTTTTTTTGCCTTTTCTTTCGTTATTGCCTTTTTTGCCTTTTCTCTTGTTATTGCCTTTTTTTGTCTTTTCCTATGTTTTTTTATCGTTTTAGCGTCTTAAAGGTATGCCTACATACAAAACACCCAAATATACAAACAAAAAGCTAACTTACTCAGTATATTACTTGCTCAATATATCTATTCTATATTAAAAATACACTAACAACACAAACAAAATTTGAGTGAAAAGATCTACCTATGCAACTTGTTTGTCTGCTATTGCTACCATTTATTGTTTTCTACGTTCTATTGCGCGGCCGACAACCGACACGTATCAGATTTCAAAAGCTAACTTACTCAATTTACAATACTCCATTGAAGAAGTTCTCCAGATTTTGGACATAATCCAGAGAGATTTGGAAGCTGCGAAAGGGGCAGTCGCAAAAGATGTTTTTGAGAAATACCGATCAATTTTTTTTGGCAAATAAGGGACTCGAAAGAGTTGAACAAATAAATTGCGTAATACATTGGAACACAAATCCAGGGGTCGAACTACGGCATACGTACGTTAACGTATTGACGCTTTATGTCTCTATCATTTTCTTCTAATTAAATAGAGAAAGCAATAGTCAAAACGTTAGCGAACGTATGCCGTAGTTCGACCTCAGAGCTCCCGGCAAATGTTGAAGTGGGCGATGTCGAGTTCTTTAATTGGGGTCCAGTCGTCTCTACAAAAGTAGAGAGATATTTTAGCTCCTTCAGGGCACTCTTAAGTGACAATCGCAGGCGCTTGTTAACTGAAAATTTTAAAAAACTCATGATTGTTCAAAATTACTGCAATTAATTTTTATATTTCATTCTTTTCTCAATAAATGCCTTTTTATGCCTCTTTGGGAGTTTTATTTTGCCTTTTTTTAAGTTTTTAGGTCCACAAGATCCTATCCCTGTATATGTATAATGCCTGTAACTCAAAAAAGGGATCAGGTACGATTTTGAAATTTACAAATTTGGAATCCTGAGATCATTTCGAACAAATCTGCATCATTACTTTTGGGATGCATTTTTATAAAACCTGCCGCGTTTTCAAGACAACCGTGCCATATAAACCATATATTTTCCATAAACATTCGAATTCACACTCAAAAGTTTCTGTAAACAAAAAAGTTTATTAAAGGAGTGAATAATGACAAATAACCAAACTGCGGCTTGAATAAGAATTTCCCCTTCAAGCAAACAGGTCCGACCTCGGTCCGAATCCGCTCCGCCTGAGGCGGAGCTGAGTCCGACTTCGGATCAGAAACTGGTCCGAAGGCGGCTCAAATTAGTATGGAAATTATAATCACCGCGAAGTCGATTGCATATGTATTGGTGTGGTGAAAATCTCCATTCCGAGAAAACGGAGCCGAAGTCGGACCCGAGTCGGAGCAGCGAAAACCTACCAGAAAGAGGAACAAAAAAGGGATGACGTTTCGCATTTGCGACCAAAAAAAGAACTAGATTTTTTTTTCACTGAAACTGTTTTATTTTATTTTTTTCTTTTCTTTATTTTATTTTCACAAACACAATTTTTATTATTATTTTCTGGTGAAGGCCAGCGGCAGGAGAACTCGATGTATTTCGACAAATTGTGGATGTTGAATGTATGTGGGTGCATGTGGCATCAGGTTGCCGAAGAAGATTTCCTAAGAAAAACACAAAATGATTAGTTTATTATTTAAAAAATCACTGCGCGAGCACACTCACCCATATTTTATGGATGAATTTTTTTTTTGGCTTAAAATGATCCCATATTATATATTTAATATATATAATTTAATATTAAACAAGGCGAGACATGCCACAAACACTGCAAGAAAAAAAAATAAAATGAAGTTGACGCTTTGTTTTTCTGTTCCCTTTATCTTTCCTTCGTCAATTTTCCTTTTCGCACTTTTTCACCACGATTCTCGTTTAACTTTTGTGTTCATACACAAAAAGTTGCAAGTGTGTGAGTGCAAGCCCGATTTTCGCGGTCTGAGGTCGGAGTTTCTTTGTTGAACTCAGTTTTCTTGCTTGAAGGGTCCAATTAAATTTTGTGAGCAATGTCAATGTGTAAATCAGGCCAATAAACGCAAAAACCTGAACAATATCCTTTTTTTTTAATATAATGCATCTTTTAAGAAATCGCCACAAAATCTACATGTTCGAACGCGTGTAAATATAAATACACGTGTAACACGTGTACCTTAATACACGTACAATAGTAGGCTCTACCATTTTTACTCGGGTACCTTACATAAACTTAATAAGTTAAATAGCTGTTCTTGGTTTTAGTATTATTGTATTATTTGTATTGTATTATTTGTTGGGTTATTGTATTTATTGTTTATATCGAGCCCTTTCCGCCATTTCTTCGTAAGCGACATTGTCGCTCACGGTAATTAAATTTTATTTGAGAAAAAGTTGATGAAAACGTTTTTTTTAGCAATTGCTGATAAAATTAAGAAACAAGTTAAATAATATTCATTCTCAATATTGAAAAATACAATTAAGTGTTATTCATAATTCACGATTTTTCTTGCCGTTTACGGAAAGGGCTAGATATTAGGCTGTATCATTTTGAGGCAACTTTTCTTTTTCAAATAAAAAACAGGCTTAACATATTCGAAAATATGAAGATAAAAGTGTCTCAAAAGATGAGCTCTTAATACTAATATAGAGGTGCCTATTTCTGATTTTCTTTTTTCCATATAAAAAACATGGGAACAAAATTTTTTTTTTTTTTATATTTTTGTAGTTTTACAAAAAAGCATTATAAAAACTAAGTGATCGGACAAGGTCCGAAATCCCTTGTTGTTCCCATAAGAAACTTCAACCGCTTAGAGGCATGGGTTAGAATTATGTTAGAGAATTCAAACTTTGGTAAATTTTTTTGTATTTATTTCCAACCATATAAGACATTGCGAGCAAACAAATTTCAATTTTTTTTAAATAACGACGAAGTATATGAAATAAAAGTCATAATTTCATATATTTTGAACTTTAAGTTTGAATAACTACAGTGGGGTTCACCCTAACAAAAAATGTCGTGAAGATTTTAAAGAAACACTAAATTTACTATAAGAATCATATTTCAGTTAGTTTTTATAATCCCTTTTTGTAAAACTACAAAAATAAAAAAAAAAAAACAATTTTTTTCCCATGTTTTTTATATGGAAAATAGAAAATCAGAAATATGGAAAATAGAAATAGGCACCTCTATATTAGTATTAAAAGCTCATCTTTTGAGACACTTTTATCTTCATATTTTCGAATATGTTAAGCCTGTTTTTTATTGAAAAGTTGACAGTCTACTAAATATAAGTATGGTTATTTTTATCATACATTTATCTAACTTATCTCATATTTCAGATACAATTGACAAGACCAGTTAGTAAGGACCAATATGTTGCAAGTGAAGTGGATAGTGAGTGGTTTATTCATGAAGAACACGCATTCGTAGGCCTTTTCAAATAATCAGAATAGTATTTTCAACCATTAAACATTAATTTTCTTTCAGAAACTCACGCAAGAGGAGATTGAACAAAAACGTCTTAAACAGCAAATAGAAAGTGAAATTGATAGCAAATGGCTCATTCAAGAAGAAAACGCTTTGGTAAGTATTCGAGCATAGATTTTGTAAGTTTCTTTATAAAACATGGATGCACAGAATCCGTGTAGTTAGGAAAACAAAAACAAAATATCCATGCATTTAATTCACGTTTGATTGATTCTTTATTAACCTTGTAAAAGATATTAAATATTCAGATCAAAAGGCACGGTAGGTCCCAGCCAAGTTCTCTTATTACTTTGGGACTACACCCTTATTTACAACTCAGGTCATTTTTGACCCCCCTCTTACTTCTTTACCATAGATGCAAGCAATTTCAAACTCGCTTCATTTGTTGAGCTGATCAAAAACAAGCTCCTCAATTACTTATCGTCGCCCTAGTATTTGAGTGCCGTATACGCCAAATTGTATTTTTTGAAACAGGTATGCAGTCGTATGTTTTTGAAATTGCTCTTTTCAAATCTGCTATCCGTTTTTTTTCTATCTTTTTTCGTTGCCGAGATATTCACTATTGTTTTGACAAAAACAAGAAATTTTGGCATTTACGTCAAATTTTTCATGCAATGCAAGAAAATTTTGAGAATTGTTTTGGCGTACGTTATGTTTTTTTTTGACGTACGTGTATATGAATAAAAGAAACTTCTGATTTTCATGGCGTATACGGCAAACTCATTTTGGACAAAAATTTAAATATTTTGAAAACTAAACGAATTGCAGATGTCCAATAACATGTACATATATAAAAGACACATTTTAATTATATATCATACTAAAATATCAAAAAATACTAGCGGTTAGTTCTTTTGCAATTATCTTCTGAACATTTAAATGCGATTTCCCAAAAATGTAAAAATGGCCTATACGGCACTTCAATACTAGGCCGACGTTATGTCGTTTTCTTTCACTCCAATAAGAGTACCCCTTTAGTACTTATTTTCGCACCTTTGAAGGTTTTGTGTTCTTTGACGCCACAAAAGTGTAGAAATAAAATTACTCCGGAGTAATTTTAGTACTACGGAGTACCCAGGATCTACCCCACATTTTTAGTCAGATTCACACCGATTTGCACACACACTTATGAATTTGAAGTTTGGCATTGAAAAATTTTATTTGAAAAGAGAAAAATGTGAAAAGTGTTTCTTTAAAATTCTTTTGTTATTAACAAAAACAACCACTATGAATATATTTCCTATTATATTATATTCCGCCATATATATTTCTTCCATTGTTTTTTTGTTTAATTCTTCACTTTTTAGACCAGGGTCGATAATTTTTCAAACCAAAAAAAATCATAGTAGAATGAAACCCATTGGAAAAGGAGGTGAATATGATGAAAATTAAAGGAAAAATAAATTACGGGCGAGCCGAGTTCGGGAAGTGGGTGGGTTGAGTTTTTAGTGGTAAAAAATTGTATATCTCGATTTCCGGCAAAACTACAAATCCTATAGAAAAAAGTTGTATGGCAAAGTTGTAGGTAATAAAAAGATCTACAACTTTTGTATAAACAATTTTTTCACATAACCTCAAAATTTATGTGAAAAATTCAAAAAACCGAGTTTTTGGTTTTTTATTTTTATCTTTTTCAAAAACAAAAATTTTTCTACGAAATTTGGTGAAAACTTACCTTATTATGTCTCAAATACACTGTAATTTATTTGATTTAATATATTAATTTGTTCACCTAATTTTGACTTAATACCAAAAAAACACCCTAATTTTCAATCGAAAATTCACGTGTCAAAATATCAGCTTTTTTCAAAAAGTCGGTGGGCATTTCGTTCGCTAAAATGTCTATTTTCTGATGGTGTAAAAAAAATTTTACATTAGTATACTATAGAACATTTTCTAGTAAAATTCAAAAAATGAAGAAAGCTTGAATTCGAAAAAAATTTTTATCATTGTTTACAATTTTGGCCTATTTATTCAAATTTACACTTTAATTACTCAAAAAACGTAAGATTTCATGTTAATTCTTCACTTTTTCCAAAATGAAATTGAAAACCGAATAAAAGAGTTTTTGCTAGTGTTCTTCATCAATAAAGAAAAATCCTGTACCAGATAAAAAAATCCCATTTTTTTCTGCGATGATGGAATATTTTTATTTTACAATTATCAAACTAAGGGTGTGTGACAATTAGGCTGATAAAAAACCGATCAGAAGTATAATGAAAAATATACCAAAAGTTAAACTAAGTCCGCTTCTACACGAAGATGCAAAGCGCAAGACGCACATAAGAGCAAGGGGGAAATAAAGTTCGAAAAAAAGGGAAGATTTTCTACCGTCAGTCTCCACTAAAAAATTTTGTGACTCTTTTTGACGTTTTTCTTTGATCTTGTCCTTTTTTTCGCTGTTCTGCTTTATTTTATTTCTACGGTCGCCGAGTCTGCTCCGTCAGTTGTGTATTATTTGCGTGTATAGTAACGTTTTTAATTTATTCAAATGTTTTCGTTGCACATAGACCCCACTGGATTTTTTTTTTTTTTTTTTGTATATTTTGGTGTTTTTTTTAAATTAAAATACATAGTCTGCTTCTACACGAAGACGTAGACGAACAAGAGCACATAAGAGCAAATGAGAAATCGATCTTTCTCTCTCCCTTGTTCTTATGTGCATCTTGTGCGTCTACGTCTTCCTGTAAAAGTCGTCATACGAAAACAAGAACAAAATAAAACCAAAGAAAATAGCTGTCAAATTCGCGTCTTGAAAAAAATACTACGTGTAGACCGAAACGAAGCACCGAAACGAAAATTAAAAGGAAATTCGAAGATAATTTCTGCGCCTTGTGTCTTCGTGTAGAAGCAGACCTATCAACGAACGCTCATTTTGCTTCATATCGTCGCCCTAGTATTGGAGTGCCGTATACGCCAAATTGCATTTTTTGAACTAGGTATGCAGTCTTATGTTTTCGAAGTTGCTCTTTTCAAATCCTATCCGTTTTTTTCTATCTTTTTTCGTTGCCGAGATATTCACTATTGTTTTTACAAAAACAAGAAATTTTGGCATTTACGTCAAATTTTTCATGCAATGTAAGAAAATTTTGAGAATTGTTTTCACGTACGTTATGTTTTTTTTTGACGTACGTGTATATGAATAAAAGAAACTTCTGCTTTTCATGGCGTATACGGCAAACTCATTTTGAACAAAAATTGAAATATTTTGAAAACTAAACGAATTGCAGATGTCCAATAACATGTATATAAAAGACACATTTTAATTGAATCGTTTATTTTCGAAACATTATAAGTCCATTTCACCAAAAAAAGCTTCTGACAGCACATTTTTTTTGTATTTTACAATTTTGACCTTTAATTTAAATGCAAATGTTAGGAAGAATCAAAGTATCTATTGATTAAGATTTAAATTCATAAAAACATATAATATCATCCTTTTTATGGGTTTAATGAAAATTTTTCAAAATGGACTTATCATGTTTTGAAAATAAACGATTCAATTATATATCATACTAAAATATCAAAAAATACCAGCGGTTAGTTCTTTCCCAATAATCTTCGGAACATTGAAATGCGATTTCCCAAAAACGTAAAAATGGCGTATACGGCACTTCAATACTAGGGCGACGATATGTTATTAGTATTATTTTTTTTTTTTCAATTCATAAAATTTTTCCCTAGACCTGTTATCACTATTTTGTTCAAAGAAATTATCCATTTTTGCCTTGTCACACACAATTCCAAAAAAAAATATTACCCTCATTATGTTCTATCACTTCAGAAAAAGAGTACAAATTTAGAGTACTCCTTAATAGAGTGAAAGCAAACGACAACGAGAATATTTTTAAGAAAGTTGGCCACTTAGGTTTCTATAGATTTATTTTATACCACAGGTGTTTAAAATTTTTCATAAAATACTTTTTTTACATTTTCCATCAAAAAACAGATTTCAATTTTTTTTTACGAAAATGTGCAATAGCTATGCAGTTTTTAAAGCCTTTATGTACTCATACAATTATTGTAGAAAATGATAAAAAAAAAAGAAATAAATAAAATTCATTCATTCGTGGTTGTAGTGAACGAAAACATAAGATGATAAAATTTAAAATACACTGAACGAAAAAAACCCAATATTTTATGAACTGGTTGCGATAGAACTTTTTTCTGTCTGTTTTTAGAACAGTCATAAGTGTAGCTATAAGCCGTTTTAGGGTTGTCCATTCTCTTTTGCACACCCTGTATTTATTCAGACATATTCTAAACAAAAATTCCCAGGGAAATGGTTTCGAGAGAAGGGCCCCAATCGGAAAAATGGCGAAAATTTCCATTTTTTTTTTTTGCTTTCCCATATTCTTTACCATTGAAGGACGAAATTCAAGCTAAAAAAATATTGAAATTTCAGGAACTTTTCAGTTAGGAGTTTTTTTTTCAGAATAGGCCTGATTATGACGATTACAACTCAACTTCAACTTTTTGAATCGTTATACCTAACAAACGGTGGAATCGTTATATTTAAGAAACGGTGGGTGGGTAGGAAAAAAAATGTCATGACACTTTTTATATATAATAATCTGGTCTACAATTCTTGCATTGAAAATTTTTTGATAAAACCGTTTTGCTGAAAATCGTGAAAAACCAGTTTTTGTGACCTTTGACCCCCGTAATTTTTTTTCCAGGCCTCGGATCGATGAGGACTTTTTAGATTTAATTTATCATGGTGTTTCCAACAATCCTACCAATTTTCAGCTTGCTGGGAATTAATGTAACCTCGGATGTCTAAATTGACGGGACTAATAAGGATCATAGAAATCAGTAATTTCACAAAGCCAAGTATTTTATTAACTTTCTTTATAATTATATTATATATAAAGTGGTCAGTAATTGTTAATTTTGAGTCTAATATGATTCCGAGATCAGAAAAACTAGATTCACAGATTTAAACGCGTCGAGTTTAAATTATAGTCATAATTAATTAAATTAGGTACGTAAAACTCATTGTCTAATACTTATCTATATTTAAAATCAAACGATTGTTGTTGCCCCATTCCTAAAATGTATTTAGATTATATTGTAGTTGTTCACAATCCGTAATGGAATTAATTTTTCTAAATATTTTTACATCATCAGCATAGATTAATGGCATTGAATATTTAAATACAGATGGAAAATCATTTATGAATAAAATGAACAGCAAAGGGCCAAGGTGACTCCTTTGAAGAACACTAGAATTAACTTTAAATTGACATAACACTATAATATCTATCTTTAAGGTAAGACGAAATCCACATAACAAAATGATCATTGAGTTCAATTTTATTTAATTTACTCAGAAGTATTTTATGACTTCCCGAGTCGAACATTTGGCACTATTTAAAACCTGTTTTAAACCCAAACATTTTCTATTAAGATTTAATAAACCATAAATATCACTTAATTCTTAAAGGAAATAACCTCTACTTAAGACCTCAAACAGTCGGTTATCGGAAAAAATCCCATTTTGGGTAGTTATTTAGGACCAACAAATTATAAGTAACCCTTTTTTAAAACCTAAATATTCTACAAAAATTTCGAAAAATTCTATAGGCTTTTTTGTTTTCATTAGAGTCTAAATGTTCTCATTAGGTCCTTCAAATTCGAATTAAGATAGAATTTATATTCAATTTGTGCTTTGTGGTAATTCAGTACTTAGCTGAGTAAACATTTAATACCTTAAACAACAACAAACGATCATTTGTAGTTGAAGAGTCAAAAATATATGTAATTTATTTACAACATTGTTGTTAATTCCATCGGATGCGAATATGGGAACCACACTTTTTTCCATTTAATTTGGAGTATAAATTGTTTATGTATTTTGTTTATCCTTTTATTTTATTTATACCTACATTATTTTGTTTATAATGCGTGATTAGACATTTATTCGTAATCTGCTGTCATATCGTCGCTCTAGTATTGAAGTGCCGTATACGCCATTTTTACATTTTTGGGAAATCGCATTTAAATGTTCGGAAGATAATTGCGAAATAACTAACCGCTGGTATTTTTTGAAATTTTAGTATGATATATAATTAAAATGTGTCTTTTATATATGTACATGTTATTGGACATCTGCAATTCGTCTAGTTGTCAAAATATTTAAATTTTTGTTCAAAATGAGTTTGCAGTATACGCCATGAAAATCAGAAGTTTCTTTTATTCATATACACGTACGTCAAAAACAAACATAACTTACGTCAAAACAATTCTCAAAATTTTCTTGCATTGCATGAAAAATTTGACGTAAATGCCAAAATTTCTTGTTTTTGTCAAAACAATAGTGAATACCTCGGCAACGAAAAAAGATAGAAAAAAACGGATAGCAGATTTGAAAAGAGCAACTTCGAAAACATACGACTGCATACCTAGTTCAAAAAATGCAATTTGGCGTATACGGCACTCCAATACTAAGGCGACGAATATATTAACAAATGAGTATGTTTTACTAATAAAATCTGCACTATTATTTAATTTAAAATTTTAACTTTCTTTGCAAACCACAACAAACCCATAGATATTTTGTTAATCCTTAGCAGTAATTTGTTGTACTTCACGTGCAGAATTTTACTGAGCTTAGTACTAAGAACAATCTGCTGAACACGTTCAGAAAAAGTAAATACGACTGGGTAGCACGTACTTGCTTTTATAATAAAAAGTACACATCTTAATGTTTGCTTACCAATGCAATTTTAACGATTTGTTTAGAAATCAGAAAAAAATAAAAAAAAACATGAACAAAAATTTGTTTTAATTTTTTCCCATTTTTTTTTTAAGTTTTAATACACTTTGGTACACTTTTTAAGTTAGATATTAGAAAAAAAAAAAACACTTTGAAATAACGAAAAAATCATCTGTACTAAATTTCAAGAAAATCCGTCCCCGATTAGGCCGCAGCACGCAGCTTCATGTTACGACAAGCACAAACGCACCGACACGGACGCATAGACCGAAAGACGTCATGACGAAAACCACTTTTTCTGGACTTCTCCATTTTTGATTATTTTTTTTTTGACATGAAAGCAATGGGGAGTATTTTAATTAGGTACTTTGTGACTACAAAATTACTAACTTTTTTTCATTCACTTTCACTATTTTCCAAATTCAATTTTTTCACACTTTTAAGCGCACGCTGCTTTTTTCAAAAAATTATTATTAACTTTTCTTTGTACATATTTCAAAAATTAAAATATCGCGACAACACAGTCATTGATCCGAGCTCGCCGAATGACTTCTTCGAATGGCCTTCAATGTGTCAGGTGCAAGTCTGAACTTGTATTTTTAGAACTTAACTACAATTTGGAGTTTTGATAGTCGCAAACTAACTAAAAGAATACAAATTTAGTTGTAAAATATTTAGACACATGACGAACATTTAGCACTGAAAAAGTGTTTCAGTTTTAACAGTCTTAAACTAGCTTAAATAGATTTAATAGTATCTGCCAAGATTAATAAGGTTTACAAGTACATAGTTAGGTCTTAAATTCAGGACATAAGTAGAGTATTTAGGATAAAACTAGTGTTTTCAGTTTTAAAAGTTTTTAATCATCAGTCGTGAAGTTATCTTAGGAGTTACTGAGTTTAGTAAGTATAAAAAGTTCAAATTTAGGTTTATTTTAAAATGAATAGTAGATACTTTAATAGATTCTATTAAGTACTTTGAGTACTAAATCCGTACATAAAGTTCGACTCGGGTTAATTTATCAATGCTTTGCTAAAATCTGTGAAGATGCAATCTACGTACTTGGGAATAATTTTCGAATGACTCCAAACAAAAAGTAGATAATTGCCATAGATTAGTGACAGTAGATTTTTTCTTTACGAAACCATATCCATTTTCTTATATAACAGATGAACAATTAAAAAAAACTATTTCACAGAGAAGAGACTCAAACAGTTTAAGAATAGCTGAGTGTTTCGCTATAGGACGATAATTTGTTATTGAGTTCATAGGGCCTTTTTTATGAACTGGTACTTGATATGAATTTTTCAAATACTTGGGAATTTAGAACATTTTAAAGACTCGGTGAAAAGCGAATATAAAGAAAATTTAAGAATACAAAAAAGCTTAACAAAGAAAATAGTTATATCGAAGTTTATGGCGGGAACTGATGAAGAATCAGAAGTTAGAAAAATAAAAGGCTGATGAGTTAAATAAAATCACAATGACTAATTTTATCGGAAGAATAGATTACTTTAATATTGGAGATGATCATATATTGAACGTATGTAGCATTTGCTTAAATAAAATAAAATTGAAGACAGTGCAAGTAAAATTTCCTTTATGATCGGGTTTGGCGGCCCAGAACTTAACAAAATTTCAAAAACGTTGGTGGTGCCAAAGAAACCAGAAATCCTATCATTCGATGAACTGGTGAAATTGCTTACCGCACATTTTTTCCGAAAAAAAAATCGTCACTGCCGAGAGATACAAATTTTTAAATCAGAATCAAGAGAATGACGAAACATTATCTGACTACATAGTTGTACGTAAGTCTTTAGCTAATTCATGTGCATACGGAACATTTTTGGATGAAGCGCTAAAAGACCGTTTCTTAGTGGGAATACACAACAAAAAAATTCAATAAAAATTAATTGATACGACACCGAAAACATTTGCAGAGAGTTGTGAAACGGCACAGCAGCAATGGAACAAGTTGGGAAATTCTCAGAGCAAACGATCAGATAAGCAACAGCAGCAGCAGCAGCAGGAACCTAACTACAATCACCGTTGTCAAAACATGAATGTGCAATGTTTTTTTGTAAAAAAATTGGGCATATTGCTAGAGATTGTTTCGTAAAAAAAAGAATACTTTAAAAGAAAATCATCTAAATTTGTAAATGATTTTGTATGGACTTTGGGCCCAATTTCAACATTGCTCAACAGTGATGAAACGCATGTCAAATGAAAGGAGTACTTTAAATTATTATATGGGGGTGAAGTCGAAATCGAGCGCAAAAGTGGTGTTTTGGACCATTTTATAAAATAGTACTCAAACTAAAAAAAAAAATATTTAAAAAAAAGTGGCAACACTTACTATAAAGTGTTTCACCTTTTTCAAAAGCTAGGCATCCCACCTTTAATTCAGTATTAAAATGAATTTATTTCTATTAATAGTTTTCGAAAAAAAATGATTTATAAATAAAACAATATAAAAAAATAAGGTAAAATCAAAATATTTAGTACTATTTTTTTTTCACTTTTTGTGAAATAAAGCCTTAAAATGACTTTTTATTCACTGCACTATCAATTAATCAAACACTGAAAACCAAATAGTTTTATCTCTTCTAGTTTTTAAGAAAATCGAAAACTACTAAAACTTAATTTTTTTCATATGATTTTTTATGCTGAGTCCTGAGTATTTACGCTTACTTTTCTTGAAGTTAACGACGAAGGAATATACATACATATCAAGTTTGGATAAGTGACACCGAAGTCTCCTACTTTGTTCAACTATTCAATCTGTGAAAATAGACCTATTCCTAATACTTATGTAGGGCCAGTTGTACAAACGTGGTTCAGCCTCGGATCAGGAATTTAACCCACCGATTTCCGCGGATTAGCTGCGGATCAACTTCGGTTCAAACATGGATGTGGCTATTTTTACATATGTGGACCTTCCACTAGTGCTAAACTGGAACCTTAACACCGATTTCATAAGATAAAAGTTGTTGAACCACGGATTAAATATTTGTACAACTGGGCCTTGCAGTTATAAAATCAATGGCATATGGTTTGGTTCTAGGGCCAGTATCAATAATATCGTTACTCGTTACTTTCGTATGTTTCTAGTCTGGATAACTGTAATTTTATTTTCTTTCAACAAAACGTTGACATCGGTTACGATTTGGTCCATGACGATTTGGTAAGACGAATTAGTAGGTTTAGTAAATATAAAATAAAATAAAAAAATATTGGAAAAACATCAGCAATGAATCAGCATAAAAAATCGTATGGAAAAAATTAAGTTTTAGTAATTTTCGATTTTCTTAAAAACTAGAAGAGATAAAACTATTTGGTTTTCAGTATTTTATAAATTGATATTGCAGTGAATAAAAAGTCATTTTAGAGCTTTATTTCACAAAAAGTAAAAAAAAAAATTAGTACTAAATATTTTGATTTTACCTTATTTTTGTTTACATTTTTTTATTTATAAATCATTTTTTTCGAAAACTATTAATAGAAATAACTTTATTTTGATTAAAGGTGGGATGTCTAGCTTTTGAAAAAGGTGAAACACTTTATAGTAAGTGTTGCCACTTTTTTTAAACAAATTTTTTTTCACTTGGAGTACTATTTTATAAAATGGTCAAAAACACCACTTTTGCGCTCGATTTCGACTTAACCCCCATATAATAAATTAAAGTACTCCTCAAGACCTTTCATTTGACATACGTTTCATCACTGTTGAGCAATTTTGAAATTGGGCCCCAAATGCTCATGGTCCTTTAAAAAGTAACATACGCCACACAAGTTTCGATTCAAAAGATGAAGATAATTCAGATGAAATAAATTATAATAACAATCTTAAGCTTGATTCTATTAATAGCTCAGAGAAATTAGTCAAAATATGGGCATGAAATTACATTTTTCGCGGGAAAAAATTGTTTTCATGGAATTAGTTCGGGTGGTTGTCCTTATAATAAAAGTCAATTTGTTGTAATTGTAAAAAGCTCCTTGAATACGAGGAAAGCTTCTAAGACTCAACTTTATTCCCCATCGACAGGATCTTCCTATCTTATGCAGCATTTGTAACCTAAAAGATCGATAAGACACGGTCCATTTCAGATGCCCAGTTTTGAGGGAGACAAGGAGAAGCATCCTAGCACAGATAATAAATTATACAGATGTCTTATTCATATGGAGAGAAATGATATATGAAACTGAAATTGACAAACAAAAAAAGCTTTTCCAAAAGCTTTAACATATTCAGTAAATACACACAAAATCATCTCGCTCATCTTCTTTCTTGAAGAAAACCTCTTCTTTCCTATGAAAGAAAAGACGAAGAAAGAACTAAAGTTATTTTTTTTTATTTTCTTTTTCTCTCAACACCTACACCACACACACTCACACAATACACACATGATCATTCTTCACAAATGAAACAAAATGGGTTTGTTATGGTTTATTTTTGTGTTCTGGTTGGTGGTGTGCAGGTGCAGGAGAGTTGGTCGTTTAACGACGCATCCACATATAAAAAAAATACATTTTCCGTTGTTTTTGTAAATACAAAAAATCAAGGGATATGATTGGCTTTACAGCTCGAGTTTTTATAATCCGATCTTCGAGTTTAAGGATATATCAAGGCTAGGTGGGTTAACCGTGCATTTATTTCCGCTCCTTTTTTTTATTAATTCATCTTTTCTTCAAATTTCTAGTGCCAGGGCAGATACATTTTCTTTTTTTAAAGTTGTCATTAGAAAGCTAATGAAATTAATGAAAAAAAAATCAGGCGTCTTATACTAATTTTTTTCTGAGGGGTTTCGTTTTGAAATATGAATTTTTGAAAAACACCTATTTTTAGGGATAGTTTTGAGTACTTTTTTTTTAGGTGTTGGTTATGCGCAGCGCACGCATGTACGAGCTCTAAAATTATTTTTGACCAAATTATGGGGAACCGTTTTAACTGTTTTTTTTATTTAGATACCTACAGCTGCGAGCAAAAAAATAGCAGCGATTTGAAAAATATTTCAAATAAAGCATTAAACATTAAAAGAGCTTTGATTTTGGAAATTTTTTTTAAGTTAAACTCCTTAAGTTTCATTAAAATTTAATTTTTAGTACAAATGGAATTTAATTTATTTCTATTAAGCTTAAAAATAATCCATAGACAAAATAAGCCTCAAATTAAAGCGAGCAAAATAATAGCAGTGATTTTCTTTTAAATTAAAATAAAACAACGGCGAAAAAAGTTCAATTAAACGGTATTTTATTAGAGAAAAGGTAGTATTTGCTCCCATGAACGTTATTTTGAATTACCGCTTCGCGACGACCTTTCTTGAAGTTGTAAAGTCCCTGAGATCTTTGAAGTTTTATAGATCACTACCTGCTCAGGAACGGTTAATAACTCCCGTTATTTTAAGTTTTGGCTTTAGACACATCTCCAATTATATCCCCCCCCCCCCCCCCAAAGTTTCTAGAAGGGATTGAGGTCTGAAAGACTGAGCAGGTAACTTTATGACCCCAATTTTAGTATTTATTATCTTGAATATTCTCTGGACTGATGAGAGAAAATTGGTTCTTTATGGTGATTTAGCGTCTTGGAACGAAATTTAAAACTAGATACATTACAAAAACTAATTAACTAGCAGGGTCCAGTATAAAGTTTTGGGGATACTTCTGCTACTATGGACTTGGCCTAATACATTGGATCAAAACTGTAATTAACCAGCTCTGGCACCTGAATAGTTTGCAAAACATTATGCTGCTATTACTTCGACACCAAATGAAGCTTAAATGGGTCTTCCAAGAGGATTATAACCCAAAACACATTAGTAGCGCAACCAGGCAATGGTTTCAAGATACTAAAATTGGGGTCATAAAGTGACCTGCTCAGTCTTTCAGACCCCAATCCCTTCTAGAAACTTTGGGGGGGGGGGATATAATAGCAGATGTGTCTAAAGCCAAAACTTAAAATAACGGGAGTTATTAACCGTTCCTGAGCAGGTTTAGTGATCTATAACACTTTAAAGATCTCAGGGACTTTACAACTTCAAGAAAGGTCGTTGCGAAGCGGTAATTCAAAATAACGGTCATGGGAGCAAAAACTACCTTTTCTCTAATAAAATACCGTCTAATTGAAATTTGTTCGCCCTTGTTTTATTTTAATTTAAAAGAAAAAGAAAATCACTGCTATTATTTTGCTAGCTTTAATTTGAGGCTTATTTTGTCTTTGGATTATTTTTAAGCTTAATAGAAATAAATTAAATTCCATTTGTACTAAAAATTAAATTTTAATGAAACTTAAGGAGTTTTACTTAAAAAAATTTCCAAAATCAAAGCTCTTTTAATGTTTAATGCTTTATTTAAAATATTTTTCAAATCGCTGCTATTTTTTTGCTCGCCACTGTATATCTTTTTATTTTAATAGATAAATAAATGAAATTTTAACCATAGATAGATAATAACTAGGACTATATTTGTATTAATTTTATATTCACAATTAAGAGATAATGGATTTTTAACATGTTATATCTTTTGATCTAAAACAATCAAAAGGTAACAATCTAAATTTTTGAAAGTTGCTTCATAGGATTATTGCTTGGACAAACAACATTATATAACTCCTGCTTAAAATTGCCACAGACACTGCGAATCATGAACACACATGCAGATCTAGCAAAATCATTAGACCTTTGGTTATTTCCATAATCCACAAAACCTTCAATTTTATCTTTGAATTTATTGTAGGTCAGATTTTGTAAACTCATTTCGTCAAAAATTTCAATGACTTCTCGATCTTTTGCTGATAGTTTTGATGTTACGTTCCTTATTTCGTTCAAAACATTAATATGAGCCCCAGGAGAAAGTCTTTTTATGTTTATCAATCTATGCAAGGAAGATGGATGTGGCAAGTGAAAACCAAGTTGATTCCGAACAAAGTTGTAGCCACAGGAAGAACGAAAAAAAAAATGCATTGCCCACCCACTTTTCCTCATTGGAATATTCTCTTGAGGTCTGAGATAAAATCAGCTCAGCAAAATTCTTGGTATTTTGATTTAAACCTTGCATTAAATCTATTTCTTTTTCAATTGAATTCTTTTCATGCCTTTTTTTATTTATTCGACTAATTTTTTGGAGATTTTAATTTTTGATTTTCGGTTAGTTTGTATTTTCATTTCCAAGACATTATTTGCTTTATTTACCTTTTCCATGCTTTTTATATAAAAAGAATGCCTTTTTAAATGAGCTTCACAGTTTGAACAGTAGACGCATGATTCAATTCAGTATTAATTTCATTACATTTTACACCAGTTTCATTTTGCTTTTCTTAAGTAATTCTAGCGTTGCTGGGATTGAAATGAACAGATTCACTATTTGAACAAGACAAATCTTCAGATCGCTTCAAGTATAGCGAAGGATATGCATTCCTTCTTAAATATTTTTTTCCAATAAATGAATGATTTCTCAAAATGTTAGCTGCATATATAGGGCCATTTATGGCTTTCTATATGTTCTTGTGACTCTCCTACTAACGCTAGCCATTGCGTATACTTTATAGGTAGTATCTTTTTTTGGGAAATCAAACAATCTTACATCTGGACATTCAGTTTTTGTCGATCCACAGTGAATAATTACGCACTTTGTTCTACTCCAAGATGCCGCTTTTTTATATATTTAAAAAAAATGATATATGTTATGAAAAAAAAATGACTTAGGTAGTAAATAACAAAGAAAATAAATAAATTAATTAAATTAAGTAAAAAAAGGCTAAAGTAAAATTAATAAAGATATGTATTTAGTTTTGAAAAATCTTTTAACTATCAGAAGAACTAACTAAATCGCAGGACTTGATTGTATAGTATTCACATTCCGATCTGCAAATTCCTTGAATTCCTGAAGGAGGCGCGAAATACAACAAAAGACAAAAAAGAAAACCGAGAAACTAATGCATGTGCGCATACAATTGCCCATACAAATCTCACATCTCAACACATAAGAAAAAGTATCTATTTTTCATACCGGACATCTAACATTCACAAAAAAAACGCGACATTATCACCCCTTTCTTTCTTTTTACACACCAAAATCCGCACAGAAAAAAGAACAAGATACATCACCTACAGGACTTGATCGTAAAGTATTCACATTCCGATCTACAAATTCCTTGATTTCCTGAAAAAGGCGCGAAAAACAACAAAAGACAAAAAAGAAAACGAAGAAACTAATGCATGTGCGCATACACTTGCCTACAATTGCCCACACAAATCTCACATCTCAACACACAAGTAGTCATTATATACATTTGGAAATGTATAGGAAGAGGTTCTTGATATTACCTTGACGAGTAATTCAGATACTTACCAATTAGAACAATGGAAGGTCTTAGATGAAATCTCTTTCCGACCATCGCCTAATAGAATTCTATGTCCCTGATGCTGCCCGGCACAATAAGCCTTTTAGGAATAATAGGCGTACCGATTGGCATGTCTTCAATAGGGAAATAGTAAAAAACATTAGTCACTTAAGGGGTAATATCACCTTGTAAACCACGAAATCGAGCGTCATTTTCATTAACGTATAAAACAAAGAAGAAATATTATTTTCTTTTGGTGTTTGTTTAGTTTAATTAAGTATATTAATAGGTAACAGAATAGGCTAATGTTAAATTTTTTAATGATGTGAAATTTTTTAAATGGCGGTGTAGTCCAGGATGATAGTAAAATCCTGTGCTCCCATCGGGCGACCAACTAACTCCTACAGTTTTTAACCGATTGGGCTGAAATTTTGTGTGGAGCTTAAAAATACTATTCTCTAGTGAATTTTTTTTGAAATATTGAAATTTAACGATTTTATGGTCTTTTTTCAACGAATTTTGTTTTTTGGAATGAAATAATTTTTTTCAAACTAATGCCATTTCTTTAAAAATTAATATTTCAAAAAATTCCTACGTACTTCACTAGAGAATAGTATTTTTAAGCTCCACACAAAATTTCAGCCCAATCGGTTAAAAATTGTAGGAGTTAGTTGGTCGCCCGATGGGAGCACAGGATTTTACTATCATCCTGGACTACACCGCCATTTAAAAAATTTCACATCATTAAAAAATTTTACATTAGCCTATTCTGTTACCTATTAATATACTTAATTAAACTAAACAAACACCAAAAGAAAATAATATTTCTTCTTTGTTTTATACGGTGATGAATATGCCGCTCGATTTCATGGTTTACAAGGTGATATTACCCCTTAAACATTGACAATAACCTAAACACAAATGGTCTTGATAAATTGACAGAGGAATTCAAGAAACATGAAAACTTTTCAACCTTGCTTAACGCACTAGAGCAGAAAGTGACTGGGAATCTTACAAAACCAGTTAGAGAAAGTTCAAGACAGAAACTTAACGATCCAAACGAAGCTCTTGGATAATCTTCTGTAATACTATCGAATGTACACACCATTCGGCGAGACTAAGGAAAATACTTTCCAAGACGAATACTTCTATAGGGTCCCTAAAAGGGCCTGATAATCGATGGACAGAATCCTGTCCAGACAGTCTAAAACTCCTGGTGCAAGCCCACTTCCCAGGTTGTAACTCTGAATTGAAAAATTATTCTACAAACTCTTTGCACTCAACATGTGAAATTCCTAGAGAAAATATTACGAAAGAGAAGTTGATCTGGGCCATCAACTCCTTCTCTCCTTATAAATCTCCTGGCCTAGACGGCGTCTTCCCCTTGATGCTGCAAAAAAGTAGTGAATTCATTATTCCTGAATAACAGCGGTGTCAAGGTTATAGCCTACGCAGACGATCTAGCTCTTCTAGCGACAAGTAAATGTCTAACCACTGTAAGCGAACAATTAGAAAACGCATTATCCAAGGTCAGTAACTAGACCAGGAGATGCGGCCTTAAAGTAAACCCCCTTAAAACAGAACTGGTACTTTTCACAAACAGAACGAAAATTCAAAATTTTTCGATTACTGAATCTACAATTCGTGAACAAATTTTAAAACTTGACAGTCTAAGTTCTGGCCCTGACGGTTTACCGTCATTCATGTTAAAAAAATGTGCAAATCATTTATCTTACCCACTATTTATTCTTTTTAACCACTCAATTAAGTACTCTACATTTCCTGATCTATGGAAATATGCCTTCCTTAAACCTATTCATAAAAAAGGACCTAGTCACTTAGTTACTAACTACCGCCCCATAGCCAAACTCTCTGTTATACCTAAATTGTTCGAATTGTTAGTTTGTGATTTCTTATCCTTTAATTGTTCTTCTATCATTAGTGAAAATCAGCACGGATTTGTTAAAAAGAAATCTACTGTCACTAATTTGTTAGAATTCACAACGTTTTGTTTTGACGCTTTTGAAAAAAATCTGCAAGTTGATTGCATTTTTACCGATTTTAGCAAGGCATTTGACAAGCTTAATCATAGTATTCTTCTAAATAAACTGTCAAGAATTGGACTTAATTATTCGTTTATAAATTGGTTGTCTTCTTACCTCAGTGATAGACATTATAGTGTAATATTCAGACATAATCACTCAAATAATTTTGTCGTTAATTCCGGTGTACCTCAAGGCAGTCATTTGGGACCACTATTATTTGTTTTATTTATAAATGACCTTCCATCTTTTTTAAAAAACTCTTCTTCATTAATGTACGCTGACGATGTAAAAATATTTCGGAAAATAAATTCATTGACTGATTGTAATCTTCTCCAAAATGACCTACTGTTTTTGGGAATGGTGCAATAACAATCGTTTATTTTTAAATGTTGATAAATGCAAGACAATGCGTTTCACACGCAAGCATGATTTCATTGTTTTTGATTATATGTTAAACTCCTCTAGTTTACACGTCCAATCCAGGGGTGAGATTCTGTATGGCGAAAACGAACAAACGTTTTCGTGTGTGCGAAAGGTTTGATTCACACAACTTGAAAAACGAAAGAATTTGTTCTGTATCTGTCACAAATTTTCTTTCGTTTTTCAAAAACGAACGATCGTTTTCGTTTCGTTTTTTATAGAATGTACCCCCAGCTTTTCTGATCTTGGTATAATCCTAGATTCAAAGTTATCATTTACTAATCACTACGATTCAATAATCAAAAAAGCTAATAGATCACTCGGTTTTATTAAACGTTTTGGAATTGAGTTCCGTGATCCCTTCGTAATTAAATGTCTATTTTTTTCGTTTGCCAGATCTGTATTAGAATATGGCTGTGTTATATGGGCCCCTTATTACAATGTTCACTAGTGATGGGAACTATCGAATAAAAACTATCAAACTATCGATAGTTGTAAAATATTCATTCATTCGATAGTTTAAAATCATTCATTCGAATAGTTTTTTCGTTCGATAGTTTTTTATTCGATAGTTTTTTCATTCGAATAGTTTTTTCGTTCGATAGTTTTTTATTCGATAGTTTTTTTCATTCGAATAGTTTTTTCAAACGATAGTTTTTTCATTTGAATAGTTTTCTCAAACGATAGTTTTTTCATTTGAATAGTTTTTTTTATTCGATAGTTTTTTCATTCGAATAGTTTTTTCAAACGATAGTTTTTTCATTTGAATTTTTTTATATTCAGTTACTGTTTTCTTTCAGTCTATTAGATTATTTTTTTTATTCAGTCATAATTTTATTTCTCTACTATTTTCTTTTTTCTCTTGATTTCACAATTTAATTGTAAATGATTTTATCTGCATTTGAAGGAAGGACTGAAAAGGAAGATGAATGATGATACACATATTGTGTGATCTTCTAAATGATATCTTGAAAGTTTTTCGGGACTGAATTTATGTGTTTTATGTTGGAGTGCCCATATTTTCAAAACAAAGGCGGTAAAGAAGAAAAAGAAAGGCGACACGGTGCATGAAAAGAATAGAAGTTATCTGTCGGTCAGTGCGGTGTCATAAAAAAGTGACAAGAGAGAACAAAATAACTCTTTGACCTGGAAAGCAGAACATGTTCATTGTTTAGCCAGTGTATAGTTTATGATCCTAATTAGTGGGAAAACCCATCCTTTCAATCACTTGACGAGACATGGCGGCGGAAGAAGCAAAACATTCGCGCACGCTCAAAAAGCAGGTATATGTGTCAACAAGTGGATTTTGTAAAGGGTTGTTAATGGGTTAGACAAAAATATGATGCAACTGTATGGTTTGCATGTGGACGAGCAAAAATAGAAAGTGTAAGAAAAGGAAACAAATCCTTTCCAGTGGTCATTTCTCGACTATTTTTTTTTTCCTTTTTTTTTACTGAATATTTGATAGTATATATTCGATAGTTTATTCGATAGTTTTTATTCAATAGTTTATTCGATATTTTTTATTCGATAGTTTATTCGATAGTTTATTCGATAGTTTATTCGATAGTTTTTATTCGGTAGTTTTTATTCGATAGTTTTTATTCGAATGAATGAATGAATGAACTATTCGATAGTTCAAATCATTCAGTTACTAACTATCGATAGTTCAAATCATTCGATAGTTCCCATCACTAATGTTCACACAAATAGAATTGAAAGTGTCCAAAAGAAATTCATTAAGTTTTACCTTCGATTTCTTCCTCGGTCAAATTTAATTGAATCGCCTTCCTACCCTCAGAACTTAATTCTCTTGAATATCCCATCCCTTTCTGCTCATAGAGAGTTTTTGCAGCTTTGCTTCATCGTTGGATTAATGAATGGATCTATTTGCTCATTCTCAGTTTTGGGTCGTTTGAGCTTTAACGCGGCCCGTGTCGGGTTAAGAACTAGATTGCCAATACGTCCCAGTTTTAGCAGATCGAACTATGGGTCTAACAGTCCGATTAATCAGTTGATTAATATTTTCAATAAACATTATAACTTAATTGACTCTGTTAACGTAAATTTGAAATCAAAACAGTTTAAAATTAGATTTTTCGTTAATTTTGTAAATTAAAAATTTAATTGTGTTATCTTTTTTTTTTTTTATACATACATTCATTTTGTATTATTATTGTTATTTATATTTATATTTACCTGTAACGTTAGGATTTTAATGTGCTCAATAAATCAATTCCTCCTTTTGTAGTGCCAAAAATTGATGGCACCCCACTTAAGATTTCGAATAAAGCGAAATATCTCGGAGTGATCTTGGATAAGAAACTTAACTGGGGTCCAAACATTCAAGAAAGATATAAGAAAGCCACGTTTGCACTCTAGTCAAAGCGTCGGATAAAAGGGCCTCACCTTACGCACAGAGGCACTGTCAGTTTTTATTTCATGGATCGATAGGGGTATATTTAAAAGGCTTAAACCCAATTTCTCACCACCTGATCATTCATTTTAGCGGAGTTATTCACAAAATGCATTTTTTGGGATATTTTACTTCTAAGCTAATATCTTTAATCCAGATTGTCGTAGACCAAAAAATAAACACACATTCTCTTCCTTATATCGTTGTATGTAATTTCATTGTATTTGAGTGAGTAAATACAAAATGGCAGCCATTTAAAGTCAAATTCTTGTTGTTAAAAAACACATTCATCGCCTAATAGAATTCTATGTCCCTGATGCTGCCCGGCACAATAAGCCCTTTAGGAATAATAGGCGTACCAATTGGCATGTCTTCAATAGGCAAATAATTAAGAACATTAGTCACTTAAACATTGACAATAACCTAAACACAAATGGTCTAGATCAATTGACAGAGGAATTCACAGGAATTCTACGCTATGCATTGGACAAAAGCTGTCCTCTCACTACCGCGGCGAAGAAAAACAAGAAACCACCCTGGTGGACTGTTGAGCTCAGCAACATAAGAAAAGAAACAAGACAACTTTCAACCTTGCTAAACGCACTAGAGCAGAAAGTGACTGGGAATCTTACAAAACCAGTCAGAGAAAGTTCAAGAAAGAAACTCAACGAGCCAAACGTAGCTCTTGGAGAAATTTCTTTAGTACTATCGAATGTACTAACCATTCGGCGAGACTATAGAGAATACTCTCCAAGACGAATACTTCTATAGGGTCCCTAAAAGGGCCTGAAAATCGATGGACAGAATCCTGTCCAGACAGTCTAAAACTCCTGTTGGAAACCCACTTCCCAGATTGTAACTCTGAATTGGAAAATGAGTCTACAAACTCTTTGCACTCAAAATGTGAAATTCCTAGAGAAATTATTACGAAAGAAAAGTTGATCTGGGCCATCAACTCCTTCTCTCCTTATAAATCTCCAGGCCTAGACGGCGGCGGCGTCTTCCCCTTGAGGCTGCAAAAAAGTAGTGAATTCATTATTCTATACCTGACCACAATATTCCAAAATAGCCTACAATTGAGATATGTCCCTAAAACATGGCGTGAAGTCAAAGTTGTCTTTATACCAAAAGCTGGTAAATCCAGTTACACAGAACTCAAAGATTTAAGATTTATCAGTCTAACTTCTTTTACACTCAAAACACTTGAAAGGTTAATCGATATACATATCCGCAGTTATTTAAGACCGGAGGCTATATCACCCTTTCAGCATGCATACACAAAAGGTAGAAGTGTAGAGACAGCTTTACACTGTGCAGTCAGAACAATAGAAAAGTCACTTGTGGGTCCTTGAAACCTTTTCAAAAAGGTCCATATCAAGTTTTTATTCCAATCCCTTCATGTCCAAAATGCCTTGTGGAGCTTGAATGCATTTGTGGAACATATGTGGATGAAACGAAAAAAACGCAAAAACACGTAATACTCAAAATTTCAAAAAAATAAGTATGCAGTAATTTGTTGCTAATTTGTTACCCCAATCCCGAATTTGTTGCTCCCCCTTTACCCCTTAAATCTGTGGCGTACCCAGCTTGACGTCAAGCTGGGTACGCCACAACGCAAATTTGAAAATCTAAGTATGCAGGAATTTGGGGCTATTTTGTTGCTAATTTGTTACCCCAATCTTGAATCTTGCGAAAAAAAGCAATCCACGATTTGACCTTCAAATCGACTGCAACAGATGCAATTTTGTGGAGACTTTTTATCTTTACGCTTTTTCAAAAAACTAAAAACGCCAAATTATAGACAGAATTTGTTGCTCTGCAAAAAGTTATTTTTAAATTTTCTATCACCACCCAATCCCATCTTACAGGAGATAAACTAATTTTTCAATGACGTCATCCATCAATCTGGGTACGCCACAACGCAAATTTGAAAATCTAAGTACGCAGGAATATTAAGCTATTTTGTTGCTAATTTGTTACCCTTATCTCGAATTTGTTGCTCCACGCTTTGACCTTCAAATCGGCGGCAACAGTTGCAATAGGTATGTATTATAGCAGTGGCGTCTCGTCAGGGTGTGCAAGGTGTGCATTGCACACCCTGATCTAACAACGAAAAATATCTCTCATCAAACAAGTTCTCATTTACCACGCACAAATAAAATATTCCCAATATGCACCCATACACCCTGTATCACAAATTAATTTTTCATTTCACAAAGCCTACATTCATTTTCTTCCTTCTTAATTTTTCTTTCGAAATTTTTTCATCAAACAACAGAAACAAAAATATCAAATAAGCTCATACGAAATCCTTCTGTGCACATTTTCTCTCATCAAATAAATCCATGCAACTCGATCGTACACAATTTTCGCAGTATCCATCCCCATCGCCATTCTTCGCCCGCAAGATACACACAGGTACACAAAATCTTTACTTTGATGAATTTGTAGTGAACTCGTACGACGGTTTTCTGTGCACGGTCTCTATTCTTATTTTCTTTTCTTCCGTTCTGTTTTTGTAAAGCATTGAAGATGAAAAATAGAATGAGTTACATCGAAGCTCGTGCGAAAAAAAGGAATGCACGAGAGTCGGCTGTATAGGTATTTTTTGTTCTGTTTCAGTTACAGGTAGAATAGAGCCTCGTGCGAAAAAATGCAATGTACGAGAGTCGGCGGGGTAGATATTTTTTTTTGGTTTAGGTAGAATAGAATGAATTACATCGAAGCTCGTGCGAAAAAAAGCAATGCACGACAGTCGGCGATGTAGGTATTATTTTTCTGTTTTAGTTAGAATACACCAACACCAAATTTCATAGGAAAAATGTGAAAATGAAATGAATTGGACACAGTTTCATGAGGTACTTTTTTTCATGTTTTTTGTTGTTTTGTTGCCAAAGTTTTAATTTTATTCAGAAGTTGATTGAATAATTTACCAAGAAAAATCGAAAAATCGATTTAATATTATAAAAAAATGAAGTTTAATTTATTTAGTTTTTGTTACCTACGGTTTTAGTGGAGTCTTTTTTTATAATAAAAATATACCCAATGATATTTTTTGTTGTTTTAATTTGGAGAAAACAGTATAATGGTAAGAGCTAGATTAATGAATTGATTTTTTTTATTTTTTTTTAAATAAGCTTATAATTTTCAAGGATTGCACACTTATCTAAATTATTCACGCGACGCCACTGTATTATAGGTATACCTTTATATAGGTATATTTTCCAAAAATTACTTATTTTAAAGCTAAATTTCCAATATTCAAGTATTCTTACCCTTTCATCTTTAAAAGGCCTTAAAACAAGTACCTACCTATAGGTGCGGGACTCCTTTTAAGAAGGCGTTAAGTACAATTCAACAACAAAAACAAAGTTTAATTTTTATTGAAAGTCTCAATTCTTAATTAGGTGCTAGGTAGGTAGGACTACTCCCCATTTGTCATTAGACAGTTTTTCCGTTATTATTTTACCATAA
Source organism: Episyrphus balteatus (assembly GCF_945859705.1). Taxonomy (NCBI): domain Eukaryota; kingdom Metazoa; phylum Arthropoda; class Insecta; order Diptera; family Syrphidae; genus Episyrphus; species Episyrphus balteatus. Next base: position 81,336,281 of record NC_079134.1, on the reverse strand, counting down.
GGTACCTACTTCAATTTCAAAAATTAATTTGATTCAACGTATAAACACTTTTTTTAAACATATATTACTACAACAAACATCTATAGACATATCACATATAGACATCTCTTGAAAAATATTAATACCCCCAAGCCCCAACATTTTTTTGTAATTCTTTTCATCGCCTTTTTTATACCCAAGAGTCTATCACTCTAGTTTTGGAGAGATTACTACCACTAAAGCAACCGAAAATCACAACTCAATGCTATTCACCCAATCAGGTTGCGATGCGACTTATTTTTATCATAAAAGCAAACAAAATACATAAATGTGTTCATCGTTAATAGGAATAATCAAGTGTGTATGCGTTGATTTAAATTTTGACTCCGCCCCTCACAGTGTGCTTTGATGAAAATAATACAAACGCACACCCTGAAATGTTTTTTCCTTAGTCGGTTTCAGACCTCTATGAAGGTCTCTCGCTCGATTTAAAAATTTTATGACGTAGTAGGTAGGTACCTACATATTTCATTATGGACACACAAAGGTTTGTAGCTCTAAAAACATACCTTTCAGTTCATCTGGATTTAAAATTTTTAAATTTCGTTCGTTATGCAATTTTTTTCTATGGCAGTATGTCGTTATGGGTGTGATGAAAAATGTTGCATATTTTTAGGGGGAAACTTTAAATTCAAAAGCACTGAAAACCCCAATTGAAAATTGCTTGAATTTGTTGCTACACGATTTGGCCTTTAAATGCAATTTAACCGTTTTCTCAAAAAGAACTAAATTGCCTAAAAGGAAAAATTTTTAAATTTAAGAAAATGTGTAAGTAGGTATTCAGGAATTTGTTGATTGCTCAAATCTTAAATTTTTTGCACGAACCTTTTTTCAAAAAAAAAATTAAAAGTGCCAAATTATAGACACGAATTACATTGATAGTTAGGAAGTAGGTACCTACCTTCATATGCTATAACTTTATTCCCCTAATGCCTCAAACTAGGGTTCCCAACATTTTTCCAAATGATTATAGTATTTTTCAAATAAGCTCTAAAAAAATATAATACAATCCCAAAAAATATAGTACTTTATGAAAAGAGTAAGAAAAAGTCAAAGATATTTTTGTTATAAATTATTTTTTATAAAATCTGTATTTTTTGCACTTCTTGCATCATTTAACAATTTTTTGTTAACAATGAAAGTTTCATAAGCCTTATCACAATCGATTTTTAAATTAATAGATACCAAAAGTTCATTTTTAATTAAAGAAAGATTTGCCCTGTTTCTTTCTTCACGCCATTTAGAGTTCATGATTGAAAATATTCTCTCCGTGAACGCCGAAGTGGCAGGAATGGAGAGTAGGAATGAAATTAGTTTAAAAATATTTCGCAGGCCGTTTTCGGTATTTTTAAAGATGTTAAGCCACTTTTGATCAGTTGTTTTGTCGTTAAACTCCCTTGAATTCTTAACTCTTGCAAAGACTTCATTGAGAATTGTTATTTCGCAATAAAGTTCGTCCATCTGGATTTTCATTCTTTCTTGTATGTTGAGAACTTCTAAGGCCATCTCGAAATCATTAAAAGAAAGCTCTTGTTTTAAATTAAATTTTTGAATTTTGAATAACCAATTGTCTTCTTGAAAATTGAACCATTTGTTAAGGTATTCCAAACATTTATCAGAAAATACTATAAATTTTTTCTTGATTTTATGACTTTCTTCGGCTGATTTGGCTTCTAAGGATTGCAACATTTTTTTGGTTTCATAACCAAAGAAACAATCTTTCTTCCGTTGTTCAAGTGCGTTTTTTAAGGTGGACATAATGTTAAATAAATCTAAAACCGTGATGTTGTTGTTACCTTCAAGTTGTTTTACAGCTTTATTAAAATTATGTAAGAAATGGCTAGCAAAGTTCAAAAAGATTTGAACTTTAACGTTCCCATCAGTTTCATGCATACACAAAACATTTTTGATATGGGTAGGGCATTCTTCATCTTAACTACTGAAATAATCAGTCAAAACCTTCCAATTCAAGATTATATTGTCCACACAAGGCAGCAATGAGAGCCACCTAGTGCCAACATGTCGTTTTAGCTCATGCCATTCACCTTCAACAGGCTCAACAAACTTTCTCAGTTCTTCTCTTCGAACTGCAGACGAAGAAAAATGGCTGTAGGTTTTTAATACTATATTTTCGACATCAATTTCTAAAAAGTTCATTGCATATTTGACTGGGTTGTGAACAATGTGTGCGTGACAATTACCCTTCACTAAATTAGGAACTAGATGTTCTATTTTTGTATACAGGGAATGATGGACGCCAAAGTTTGCATTGGTATTGTCCGCGCTTAGACCAGAAACTCTTTCAAAGGAAAGATTGTGTTGGGACAATGAATTGTTAATGGCATCAAACATCCCATTAGCTGATTCGTCGCAGTTTTCGTAAAAATCTATCATTTTGTTCTGGATACCATTTTCAATATCAAAATATTGAACAACTAACGGAAATAACTTGATATTCTTTCTGTTGCTTGCATCAGTTTGCAAGCAAAAATATAAGTCTGGGTTGTTTAAGTAATTTATTAAAGATTTAAGGGCGTATGGTCCTAACACCTCTTCAACTAAAGCTTCCATTTTCGTTCGCCCTAATTTTTGATTTAAGGCAGTTTTAGAATCGGTATATAGAATCTTGTTAAGTTTCACGGTGAAATCCATGCTATTATACGAAATGTTGTGCTTGACAGTATGGTAAGTAAGAGCAAGTTCACTTGCTGTTATCTTATCATCACAGGTATCATGGGAAACAGAAGAAGCGGTTGATGAACCAAAAAAGCGATCTAATGTTGCACTTTTCTTGTTGAGTTCAATTTTTAATTTATGTTGCTTTGTTTCGCTATGTTGTTTAATCTGCAACAATTTTTAAACATTCATATTGTAACGAATTACTGAACTACTTTTAAGATAAAAGTTTGAACACACTACCTACTACTGCAAAGGTAGAAATGTGAACGGACCTTTAGTAATTTAAAAGTGTGTTTGCTTGAGCGAATAATAAAAGTTAATTGAGTTGAAATAAAGTGTGCTCTTATTTGAACGGAAATATAAGTGGAAATTAAATAAGTTTTATTGTGAACCCGGAATAAAACATTACATTGGTGTCAGAAAAGTGGAATAAAACATATTTATTTGTGCGAATCAGATAATTTCGCGAATAAAATAAAAAGTGCGCGTGTGTTTTAACAATAAACAAAGTGTAAAACATTTTGAAATAAGTAAAAGTGCTCGCGTTTTGAAAAGTTAAAATGGGTAAAAAACTAAATCAGTTAAGTTTGACTGAGCTGAAGGCGGAATTAACTAAGCGAGGTCTTCCTACTGCTGGATCGAAAAATGATCTCATTATTCGTCTACAGGATTATTTAACCCAGAAAAACGAAGATTTGGATACATTTCAATTTGAGGTTGAAATGATAGAAGAACGAGTAAGTACTAGTTCCGATATGTAATCCATCATGGCTATTCTCCTTGCAAAATTTGAAGAACAGAAAGAACAAATTGAGACACAACGCAAGAAACAGAGAGAACAATTAGAAAAACAACGCAATGAACAAAGAGAACAAATGGAACAACAACGAAAAGAGCAAAAGAGTGAACAACAGAATCTTCTCGAAAAATTAGATGAACAGAAAAACATCATCCAAGGTAAGCTTGACGCGATCGAGAACAATTTCGTTGCTATTGATGCTTCCATCAAATGCGTTGAAAAGCAATCTTAAGAAAAGTTCGAGAAAGTTGAAGAAAAACTCGAGAAAGTAGAAGGAAAGTTCGAGAAAGTGGATGACAAATTTGAAAAAATGGAAGTTAAAATGCAAAGTATTATTGAGGAACTTGACAAGGTTCGGAAAATTAAGATCTGGTAAGTACCCAAAGAAGAAGGAAATGCATCCACCAACATTTGATGGACAAAGTTCTTGGTCGATCTACAAGAAACAGTTTGAGGCAGCTGCCACAACAAATGGCTGGGATGACGAAGACAAATGTATAGCGCTGACTCTTGCTCTTAGAGGTCCTGCTGCTGAGTTGTTACAAAGTTTACCACCAGAAAAGAATGGTAACTTTAACGCTCTTGTCCAGGTCATTGAAAAACGCTTTGGAGATGGCCATATGCAGGAAGTCTTCCGCGTCCAACTCAATACAAGAGTCCAGAAAAGAGGAGAAACTCTGCAACAACTCCAAACAGATATTGAAAGGTTAGCTCATCTGGCATATCCGACAGCAGGAGACGACATCATCAATCAGTTTGCGACAGAAGCCTTTGTACGTGCTGTATCTGATATAAATCTTCAGCGAGCAATTCGAACAGCTGGAAAATGTTCCCTTCCTGAAGCATTAGCGTTTGCACTGACTATGGAAGCAGCAGAACAGGCTTCTCAAGGCGTTCATCGGGTAAGAGAAGTTGCAGTGGAGGAATGCTCTTGTCAAAAACTCGCATTCCAAAGAAACCAGCGAGACGGAGCTGCTCGATGCTGGAACTGTAACAAGACAGGACATCTCCAGCGGCAGTGCAGATTGCCACCAAGAAGAACTGCTTGCGAACACTGTGGAAACAGGAATATTGCCCAACAACAGGTAAGCGATACAACTAACATTCATGCTCAGCTTGATTCCCATTCGGGAAAACGAGTAAGAACCAACTTCGAGGGGCAGAAGCTGGTTTCTGGTATCGATGGCCCCAGAACCACAATTCAAGTCTCACGGACTAAACGAGACAACAAAAGTCTGACAGTGGAGGCGACCATAAACAACAAACAACACGTGGCTACAATTGACACCGGTGCCACCGCCTCTATTGTGCGAAGAGACTTGGTGAAGATGACATGGCTACATAACACCAACAGCTACCGTCTGAAGACCGCCACAGGAGAAGCAGCAAGGGTGTACGGTGAAGTTCGTCTTACGATCCGTATGGCAGAACTAGAGTTTTCGCATGTGTTTTTGGTGGCAGTTATATGTGACGAGTGCATCATTGGAAACGAGTTCATGAAGGACCATGAAATCATTTTGGATATAGGTAATCAAGTCCTGAAATACAGAAATGTGGAGATCCCAATGGTCTATGGCAACGAAAATTCAACAACAATTAGAACTGTTATCAAAGAAGACATGTGCCTGCCTCCTTCTTCAGAAGTTTTTGTGTGGACGAAACTAAAGGGGAATATTGGAAGCCATCGATACCTCATGGTTGAGCCAGAAGCTGAGCAAAGTTCCCAAAACGTCATCATCGGGAAGACTCTTTTGGCACCGAAGAACAACATGGTACCTGTACGGATACTTAACATCAAACCGTACCCAATCAAGCTTAAGAAAGGAGAAGTTGTTGGGCAATGTGAATCTGTGGCCGCAATAACTAAGATCAACGAGGTGGATACACAGATGACTATGAACTCGGAGAAACTAAAGAAACAAATTCTCAAATCAGACAACTTGAGTCAACATCAGCTTAATGTTGCGGGAAGGCTTCTTCACGAATATGCTGATATCTTCTCTTCACCCAGCGGGCAGTACGGCCGAACACAACTGGTGCAGCATCGAATCGATACATGAGATGCTAGGCCGATTCGTTAACCAGCAAGACGTCTCCCCTTGGCCAAACAAGGTGAAGTTGAAGAAATGATATCGACAATGAAGAAAGATGGGCTGATCGAAAATTCTAAAAGCCCTTGGGCATCACCGGTAGTTCTCGTCAAAAAGAAAGATGGAAGCACTCGATTTTGTGTCGACTACCGCAGGCTGAATGATGTGACGAAGAAAGACAGCTACCCACTGCCAAGAATCAGCGATACTCTAGATGCAATGGAAGGAGCACAATGGTTTTCGACTTTGGACTTGAAGAGTGGCTACTGGAAGGTAGAAATCCATCCAGAAGATCGGGAAAAGACGGCTTTCTCCACAGGAAATGGTCTGTGGCAGTTTAATGTCATGCCGTTTGGGCTATGTAATGCCCCAGCCACTTTTGAGCGCTTGATGGAGTGCGTTTTGAATGGATTAACCTGGCAATCTTGCCTAGTCTATTTGGATGATGTCATCGTTTACGGAAAAACATTTGATAACCATTGTGAAAACCTAAAGGCTGTATTCCAGAGGCTACGAGAAGCACATCTTAAGTTGAATCCAAAGAAATGTGCACTTTTCAAGACCGAGGTTAAATATTTGGGGCATATCATCTCATCCCAAGGAGTGAAGACTGATCCTGAAAAAGTTGACACTGTGAAGAAATGGCCAACCCCTTAGGACAAGCATCAACTTCGGAGTTTCCTCGGTCTGGCAACGTACTATCGACGATTTGTGAAGGATTTTGCGAGAATCGCCAAAAGCTTGCACCAACTTACGGAGAAGGGTAAACCCTTTAAATGGTCAGGTGAGTGTGAGAAAAGCTTTCAGGAACTGAAGCTGCGGTTATGTGAAGCTCCTGTGCTGGCCTATCCGACTCCAGGCAAACAATTCATCATTGACGCAGATGCAAGTAATGTTGGAGTTGGTGCTGTTTTATCGCAAGTTCATGACGGAGAAGAAAAGGTCGTTGCCTATTTCAGCAAGGTACTCTCGAAACAAGAAAGAATCTATTGCGTGACCAGAAGGGAACTTCTAGCTCTAGTATTGGCAACAAAGCACTTCCATAAGTACATCTATGGACAGAAGTTCCTTCTTCGCACAGATCATGGTGCACTAAATTGGCTTTTGAACTTCAAAAATCCAGAGGGCCAAGTAGCAAGATGGATCGAGATACTTCAGACGTATCAATGTCAGATTCAACATCGAAGAGGAAAGCTGCATTCAAATGCAGACGTATTATCTCGGCGCCCCACAATGGGCCCAAAGGACCATTTTCGTCTCAGAAATGGTTTTTATGAAATTTTAATTTTTGGTTATTTCTTTATGGAAATGAATCAAGAAAAAATCAATCTACAGGGTGTCCCACAGTCACCGCCCCAAATGAAAACCATGGATTCCTGAGATCATTTTAAGTCGAAAAACTTAAGAGGTAATTTTCTCGTTTTCGTCCCGTTTTCGAGTTACCACGGTTTTTATGATTTTTGTTCTCTTGTCCTTTAACTGGCCTTATCTTTGCCAAACTACGTTTGATTTGAAAGATTTTTTTTACAACCAATCAAGAATTTATTACAGTTTAAGTTTGTCTCAATACTTTTTTTCTGCGGACAACCGTTTCACCACAATTTTGCATCAAACACAATTTTCTTCGTTTTTTAAGTTGTTTTTTACACTTTCAAATCATTTAAGTCAAAAAAACACGTTAATGAGTATTATTTTTTTGTGCTTTTTATTAAAGCTCAGTTTATTTCCATAAAAAAAAAAATTTTATTTCATAAAAAAGGCTACTGAAAGTAATTAAAAAAAAAAACATAAACAAACTGAGTGAATAAAAAAAAAATAATTTATAAATAAAAAATTAATTTAAATGAATTAAAAACTTTTTCTGAGCTATTGTGGTTAAGAAGAACAAATAGATAAAGCTCAGAAAAAGTTTTTAATTCATTTAAATTAATTTTTTATTTATAAATAATTTTTTTTTTATTCACTCAGTTTGTTTATGTTTTTTTTAATTACTTTCAGTAGCCTTTTTTATGAAATAAAAGTTATTTTTTTTATGGAAATAAACTGGGCTTTAATAAAAACCACAAAAAATTAATACTCATTAACGTGTTTTTTGACTTAAATGATATGAAAGTGTAAAAAAACAAGTTAAAAAACGAAGAAAATTGTGTTTGATGCAAAATTGTGGTGAAACGGTTGTCCGCAGAAAAAACAGTTTTGAGACAAACTTAAACTGTAATAAATTCTTGATTGGTTGTAAAAAAAATCTTTCAAATCAAACGTAGTTTGGCAAAGATAAGGCCAGTTAAAGGACAAGAGAACAAAAATCATAAAAACCGTGGTAACTCGAAAACGGGACGAAAACGAGAAAATTACCTCTTAAGTTTTTCGACTTAAAATGACCTCAGGAATCCATGGTTTTCATTTGGGGCGGTGACTGTGGGACACCCTGTATATGTTTTCATTGAAAATTGATTTTTTAAGGCTGAGTGGACCACGTAAAAATCGGGTTATCGTTTACAAATCGGTGAATAACTTTTACATTTTTAAAGATAATTGAATGAAATAAATTTTATTATTTAGGTAATAAACAAGGCTAAATATCTTCATCCCCACAATTTCCAAATTTGTGCACTTGTAATTAAGAGAGAACAAAACATGATAAAATTTTCGTTGTTTTAGAACGACCTGAAAGACATTGGTTTGTTTCTTAGTTAGATTAAAATTTTTATTTTTTTTATTTCTATTTTCGATTGAGGATGAATCAAACTACGGAGTAAAACTATTTTGAAAAACTAAAAATGTATTTTTCATAGAAAAAAATTAATCGAAACTGAAGCTATTTTTCCTTATGTTACAATGTTTGAACATGTGTAACTTCTGCAATTATTGTTAAAATTCATCGAAATTAAAAGAAATAAATACCTCAACTCAAATACTAACACATTGATTAGTTTAAGAAATTTATATTAAGTTTTAAGGTCTTAAACAACAAAAAAATGTTAAAAAGTCATTTTTTCTTAACTTTTTTTTTTAAAAAGTGGTTTAATTTCTTTGTTTTTCAAAGTATGATTTTGATTTTTATTTTATTTAAAAGCTAAGTTTATGGACTATGGAGTAAAGCTATATTTTGTTGAAAAATATTATTTTGTAACCCTCCAATCGCTTTTTAAATAGTCCCAAAAACAATAAACTGTACTATGAAACCAGAATTTTAAGATTTTTTGTTATATTTTTTTCATTATTTTTTCTATCAATATCAAGTTAGAAAACAAGAATTGCTATAATAGTTTTCTTACAGTTAATTTTTGAAAAAGAGTCTACTTTCCATTTTTTTCCTCAGAAATTCATGGAATGCGTATGTATTGGAATTTGTAGTTCAAACAAATTCCGCTGGCGCTAGTTGTATCCCTCTCTTTATTATCTTCTTTTTTGTTTCTACATGATCTCTCGCACTCGCTCTGTCGAGTGGTTGTTTGGTGGTATAAAGAATAAGATGAACTTAGGTATCTGCATTCTACATATTGTTTGTACAATAGGTTTTTCCATAAAAAAGGACAGGCAAGCTCATCGCGCATGCAAAGTGTTGTTGTATTTTTTTTCGCGAAAATGAGAGGATACAGGAAATGGATCTCTCGCACGTTCGCAATATATGGCATCTGGTGTTGCGTGGTAGGTATATGGAATAGGATAAACGAGTTTTTTTTTTGTATTCTTATTTTTTTTTTATCTCGTTCATAAATTTATGATGTTGCATGTTAGGTATTCTTCTAAGCAACTGTATGGATATATTTTTTTCTATGAAAAAAAAATTTGGAAAATCTAAATTTTCAAATTTGATCTTATAGATGAAATTGTCTTTTTCTGTGAAATCGCGCATTACTATTCTGGGCTTTTCAGAGAAAAATAACAAAGAAAAATAAACACATTTGTTCGACTGTTGTTTGTTTATTTCTTTTTGCATAAAAGCCTCTATTTTTGTTTGTTATTTTGCTCTGAAACGCTCTGTTTTTTTGCATTCAAATTGTAATATCTTTCGTTCTAATTTCAACTTTGGAAACTTTTATACATTTTTGAAAACCGCAATAACACGAAAAGTTTTCAAAATAATAAACCGGTATCATACCATACAAATTTTTTTCGGGATGCTGCTCTGAAATAAAAGTAAGAAATTGAGTTTTTATAAAACATGGAACTGTTAATTAATTTGCAGCAAAATGGCGTATGAAATAGAAAATATTTTGACTAATTAATAATTTCCTATTATTGGGCAATGTTTTAGTGGAAGAATTGTAAAAAACAAAAATCAATTATGAGCGGAGGAAGCAAAATACTGATGCAAAGTCGGCATTTTTCGAAATTTCACAAAAACTGCATTAAATCGAAAACCGTAAGGATTTGGGATGATCCATTACTTTTGGGACACCCTGTATATATGAATAACAATAATATCAATTAATAATATTTATATATAAATCTATGTACAAATTCGAAAGAAAAAGTTAAAAACATTCAAATAAATAAACAAATATGTACCTAATAGTTTTAAAAAATAAACGTTTTATTTGCCAAAAAAAAAAATGTTGAAAAAATTTGTTTTTAAACTACTAAAATAAATATCATCACTGAATACCATTACAAAGAAAAAAAAGTCGATCAGATTCCTGCGCCTACGAACACTTGCAAAAGTTATATAGAATACCAAGTGATGTAGGTGCATAGATGCGCAGAAAGATAGAAAAATTCAACACTGAATATCATACCATTTTTTTCTTCATAAATATACCTACCATGACTATTGCACATAGAGTAAAACCAACGGAAAACGAAAACACAAGTGAATTCGGTTGCGCAAAGCAAAACCGCAATATACACTTGCAAGGCTTGAAACCCTTTTTTTGCTATTTCCTTGATGCTGATTTGTTTTTTCTACCTAAATAGACTTTAATTTTATGACTTTGGTTCTCTAGAAAGGGAAAGAGAATGCAAATAAAGATACCGAGAGAGAACTGAGTTGAGATGACGTTGAACGTGAGAGATGTATGGCGATGGCGAAGAAAGGTCACTAATACACACAAACTCATTTACATGAAGTCTGAGTTCGTCATTCGGGGACACCCACTCTTAAATGAGTTCCTCTATTACAAAATTGTATCTGAAGTCTCCACTTGAAAATACTTTGTTTGAGTAACAAAATAAAGCAAATCTTCACGATACGTTTTCAAAACTATATTTGAATAAATTATACAACTGTTGTATGTCGTTGGAAAGCTTATTTTAACTGCTATTTATTTTGCTTAAAATAAAAATTTTTTAAAATATATTTTTAATTAATATTATTTTTTTCAAACAATAAGCTTTTATTTGCAGTTTTTTAATTTCGAATTGAGTTTTAAATGTTTCCGCTGTCTTCTTTTTTTCACAATTTTGTTCTTTGGTTTATGTACCAAAAGATACAAAAAGAATTGGCTGCTTTTATCTGCTTTTCTTTGCAGGAGAACGATATATCTGTCGAAATGTCTTTCGAAAAAAAAAAACAAAAAGACGTATTTTGGTGCATCCTGACCTGTTTCAATACATATCTTGAGTTCTATTGATCGCACTGTCAAGATTGATGTCTTCAGGCTTTGGGGAAATGACAGAGCATCAGTCCTTATATTTAGAATGTGATTTTGTATTAATTTAGCCTACTCACATTAATTGGAAAACTCGCGATATTTAACCCTTCGGAAACCATATAAAGCCGCGATTCACATTTTGGTTATAAGTCCACTCCCAAAATTAGCTGTGGGCTCTTAGGCTTAGTATATGCACTCGAAATTGAAGATATTTGTATTTTGAACAATGCTGTCATTGTACTATTAGAAAAAGTCTAAGGTAGCAGAAAAATGAATGAATTTAATATTGTAATTGTTGAAAAAAATTTCATCTATGGAAAAAGTTACATAGAGATTTTATTTACTGATTTTGATTTTACTCGGCTCAAAAGAGCCGTTTAAAGTATTTAATTAAGAAGGATTTTCGTGAAAATTGATTTCTTTTTTTGCTCTTTTCTCAAAAGCGTAGTTTTTCGACTATTTCACTTTGCCTTACAAAAGAAAATGAGTATGATCAATATTTTTCTTATAATTTTTCAATAAAATAGCTTTAATTTCAAATAACGTAACACAAACAAACTACATTGAAATGTATTTTTTTCTTTATTTTATACTCATAAAAATATGTAATTAAGTAATTTTAAGACACGAAAGGAAGGCCTTAATAAAAATTGAAACCAGTTTTATCTTATTTTGCAAAATTTGAGAAAATAATCTTTTAAGATACAAAAGTTACAGATTTTTGAGACGTTCTAGCCTAGTCAAAATCGTATTTTTTTAGCTTTGAACAAACGTTTAATACCTAAATAAAAATATTAGCTAAAAAAAACAGTGTGTCAAATAATTTACTAAACATTTCAGGTAATATTCCTAATTTGAGTTAGTTATTTTCAGACTCGAAGAAATGACAGATTTTTGGAACGCCATAGTCGAGCCAAAATTGTACTTTTTGAAATTTGCCTAGTTTTTTAAAGCTCAAAAATAATTTCCACTTAAAAAAAACTACGCTTATTGATTTCTGATACATTAAAGATTATATGTTCCAAAGGAGAATGGGCAAGTTTGTATGAAACGTGGACGTTACGCGGCCAGGAATGAATTTGTTATTTTTTGATGTAATTAAGGTTTACATATATTGTGCAGAAGTTTTATCCCTGTGACGTATTTCAATAACGGATAAAATGCATTTTTGCATTTAACACTTTATATATGTCTCAAAGTTAAAACTCAATTGTGTATTTTAAGTGCCAAATATTATTTTCTGTCATTTTCCCTGAGTCTGAAGACCTTTATCTTGAATATCCAACCACTAGAACCCAAACTATAAGCATTTTAAAACAACAAATTCAAGCCTATTTTTAGAGTTTTGTTGTTCAATTTTTTGTTACTTTGAATTGTTTGAAAACTTTCGAACCTGAAATGGTTGTCTTAAAAATCTTATATTATGAGTTCTATTGGTCGGATTTTCAAGATTAATGTCTTCATGCTCAGGGAAAATGACAGAGCATCATATTTTATATTCCATATAAAAATATAAATCAGTTTTTCCTTCATACATTGAACAATGCATTAACAATACTAATACTGCATTATCTTGCATTCTTAACGCAATACAGCGAAACGTCCATAGTAAAAGTTTTTCCTGGGCTATAATTCTTTCATTTGATACCAATTTTATTGATGGCCGCTCAACGTCCAAAATGCCCATTCTCCTTTGGTTAAATTATTTCAGGAGACAAAAAAGTTACAGATATTTTTAAATACCCAAATCAAGCGAAAATCGTACCTTTTGAACTTTGACTAATTTTTAAAAGCTTAAAAACAATTTTAATTTAAAAAAAAAGTAAGTTGAATGGTTCGTTATACATCAAAGGCATTATATTCCAAATTTGAAGCAATTATCACATAAGACAACAAAGTTACAGATTTTTGAGGCGCCTAAGGCCATATGGGCCCACTGTGCGCCCGTGCAACCAAGACTGCAAGCATTGCACACGACTAGAAGAAAAGGAAGTTGTAATAGCGAAGAACGAGAGCTGATCCCATTTGCGGCTGGAGTAATGAAGAACTCAGAATGGCCCAACAGGAAGATTCGGACATCGAACCCATCCTTGCATGGAAGGAACATCAAGAGAAACCAGAATGGGCCGACATCTCCGACCGAAGCCCCACTCTAAAAGCATATTGGGCACAATGGGACTCGCTTCATATGCAAGAAGGGCTACTCAGGCGTAAGTGGGAATCCGCAGATGGTAAATCCTATGTAATGCAGCTAGTCGTACCTCAGTAAAAGGTAAATGATGTTCTCCGAGAGATGCACGGTGGAATTTTCGGAGGCCATTTAGGCATCAACAAGACGCTGGAAAAGCTGAGACAGCAATTCTACTGGTTACGTATGAGAGAAGACGTTGAAAAGTGGTGCCGAAAATGTGATACTTGTGCCGCTAGCAAAGGACCAGCTAGAAAAATCCAAAGCAAGATGCAGCAGTACAATGTGGGTGCACTTTTTGAGAGAATTGCAATAGACGTACCAGGCCCTTTTCCCGAAACCAACAACGGAAATCGATACATCCTTGTAGTGATGGACTACTTCAGCGAATGGCCTGAGTCATTTGCCATTCCAAACCAGGAAACTAAAACAGTAGTGGATAAGATTGTATTTCATTGGGTGAGCAGGTTCGGAGTACCCATGGAACTTCATTCCGACCAAGGAAGGAACTTCGAATCTAAGATCTTTCAAGAGGTTTGCTCACTCCTTGGCATCAAGAAGACGCGAACAACACCGCTTCATCCACAATCTGATGGGATGGTTGAGCGATTTAACAGGACACTTAAGGAACACCTGTCAAAAGTAGTCAATGATAATCAACGAGACTGGGACCGACATATTCTTGATGGCTTATAGAAGTGCAACACATAGTTCTACTGGACATACACCATCGGAAGTCCTATTTGGCTCAACAATACGCCTGCCAAGTGAGATACAATTTGGAAGTGTTCCAAACGAGCCACATGAAATGGATGAGTACGTAGATAACCTGAAAGGAACACTGGCTGACATTCACCAACGGACAAGGACAAATATAAAAGCGTCTAGTGACAGGATGAAAATAAGATATGACGCACGAGCGACAGCAACAGGGTTTCAAGAAGGAGAACTTGTGTGGTTTTACAATCCCCACCGACAAAAGGGACTATCACCGAAGCTACAACAAAACTGGGAAGGCCCTTACACAGTAATAACCAGAATTAACGACGTGGCTTACCGTATACAAAGAGGGGTCAGAAACAAACTAAAGGTAGTTCATTGTGACCGTTTACATCGTTATAATGGTGAAAGAAGCAATGAAGTTGTTCGGGACGAACAACCCTAAGAGGGGGGCAATGTAACGATAATTACTGAACTACTTTTAAGATAAAAGTCTGAACACACTACCTCCTACTGCAAAGGTAGAAATGTGAACGGACCTTTAGTGATTAAGAAACTACCCTCTGAACACATCCCAGAATATCCCACTGAACACATCCCAAAATATCCCACTAGACTGGAAGTATGAAGCGCCCCTCCTGGAAAGGAAGTTTCGAGAAGCAAAGACGAGAACCTTCGAAGACATTCTCGAATCTCAAAATTCCGGTATAAGAGGGCAGCGTAGACACCGACCGGACACAGTTTAATCTTGAAAGTGAAAGAGTACAGTACAAAGTGAAATAAAGTGTTGCGAATTGTTAGTAGTAAATAAAGTGTGTTCTTATTTTTATTAACTTAAGTTTTATTGTGAACCCGGAATAAAACATTACAATATAATACCACAAATCATACATATTTTCATTCAAAGCATTAAAAAAATTCATTCAATAAAATCGATTCAAAATAAACGGCAAAGAAAGATGGAACAACATAGCTCGACATAAAGGAACTCACCTGGCCAATACCACTTTTTCCAATAGCAATTGTTATGTTGCATGGTATGCACTTTGCATTAAATTCATTTTGGGGATCTTTTGAAATAAAAACATATTGCTTTTCCCATTCTACTTTATATTTTTGCAGTCTTTTTGTAAATTTTCGCTTTTTAGTGGGAGTTTGTGGCACGATAGTACTACTTGTACTTGGACCACTTTCGTCGTTACTTTCGTTTTCCATTAGCAAAACAATTATTAACACTTTAAAGACACAATTAATACTTAAGACACAATTTTGTGAATACAAAACCGATTGAATAGCCAAAAATTAATAAAGAGTAAATGTATACTCGGCGGCACTTGCCGACTTGATTTTTGTTGGATTTTAATGTCCACAGTGCGCAAGAAATTGCACACGGTTTTTGTTGTAAAATTATTCTCGTTTTATTTATTAGATTGTAAAGATTTTATTTAAGTAGTTATTACTATTAATTTAAGGTTTCTTTTTAGTTCTACAAAAAAAAGCAAATGGAGACCTGATTATGTGCCGAATGAAAAAAAGAATGAAATATGAATGACATCTTTGAGTGAAGTTGGTGGTGGTTGAATGATTGAATGATGCAATTTGAATGAATGGAACTTGAAACTGGTTGAATTGAATTGAAAAATGCAAGGTGCAAACACAATGTCCTTAAGACGATTACACTTTGCAGTTTCGTTTTCGCTACTTTTTTTACGTAGTTGAGCGTAGTTAAAACGTAGTTCAACAGTAAATATTAAACGAACACAAATCAGTTGTAACTGTAAAATATCTCATGGCTGTCAACTTTGACATTGACAGAAGGACTTAGACCCTTAGACGTGTTCAGATTCTTGAGTGATGAAATTAAATCTTAAGGTGCAATCAAAATGGCAGATGTGTATGATATTTTTTTCAGCGGGTTAAAATATAGTATTTTTGCGCACTATATATTTCTTCAACAGTATATAGTACTCAAAGCCAAAATATAGTAAAATACTATATATTATAGTACGGTTGGGAACCCTACCTCAAACCCACATTTGACCCTTTGCCGAACGTTTTCAAAAATGAAATTGAATTTTAAAAATTAGCACTCAGTTTTTTTTTTAAGTTTTTTACATGAATCTATACACGTGCATTTCCCCAGCACTCGTGGTTTGTGCAAGGTATTTGATTTCCGCTGACCTCGAACCCATTTCGAAGTAATGCCTATCAAACAAGAATATTGCAACAAATGTAGATTTAACTTATATATCAAGCTAAAAAAAACATTAAACTTGAACGAAAGGCGCTGGACGATCACATTGACGCAATACAAAGCTGAGACATTTGTTTTTATAATATCACAAAGTTAGTTCAAATGTTTCTAAACAAATACTAAAAACTAATTTTTCAAAATGTAGCTTTAATTATATCAAACACTAACCTTCAGTGGTAATTTCCATAGCCATATTATTTCTTGGATGGCAGTTATATCTGCTTTATAGCAGTCGAAGGCCTCCGCTAATTGTTCAGCTGGACGTGGTCTATTGAGGGACCTAAAATTCCACGTGCAGATCCGAAATGAATTGTCCTTATTTCGTTTGCTAGGGTCGTCGTCAGTAAATCCGTCCGTATCAGAGGCTTGTCGTCGTTCCAAAACTACATTCTGGTCGAGCAGTTACCTCGGCGGCAAAAGCCTCAAATCTGGAGGGCCAGGCCCTTTAGTGAATCCAAAGACGAGAGGTTGGCTAGGCTGGTCCTTAAAGACCTGTGCTCTGAATATGTCTGAGTAGCTCGTATAAGGTGTTCACCAAGTAGTTCGGTCTTACTTTAACTGGTGACGCAACCGATGTTTCTAAAAAAGAATTCTTCCGCTACCATCATTTGTTGGAAGTACCCTCCTTCGTTGAGGGGGTAATTAGTAGCAGCAGCCTACTCCGCTTCGACCTTTCGTCCATGGGAGCCCCTTCTGCAAAAATAAGTTTCGAGATCGCATAGCTCTAAGCTTCATAGTATTAGTCACCGTAAGCCCATCCGCCACGACAAGGCTTACCAACATGGATGTTGGATATAACAGAAAAATCTACGGAATCGAAGGCTGTGGAACTAAGAATGAGACTTTGTCCTCATCCATCGACTGTCGCAAATCTTCTATTACATTTATGAGCGATGTAATACAGCTATGTCTCTTACGGTAACTAGATTGCTTTGGTGTTTATAGATTCATTCAATTTGAATACGCGTTCATTTGTTTTTGTTATACTCTTTAAAAAACTTTTGAGAGGTAAGGCAAAATGGATACGGTTACTGTCCTCTCTAAGTCTTAAATCATTTGAGCTATTTATGCTGTTGGGAACGGTAACGGAAGGCAACGAAACAAATTAACGATTTAAGGCGTTGCTATCGATGCTGTCAACCGCGTCACTTTTAAGTTTACCAATGCCTATTTCCTTTAAGTTTTTCTACAACTGGCCGCGGCGTAATATCTATGATAATTTCCATTCGCATTTCGCATTCCATATTTTTTTCAATATTCATACCTATTTTTTTTTTTGTACCACATACCCACACCAACCCAAAAGTCAACAAGTGCGTGAAAAGCAATCCTTCTCAATCCTTCACATAAGAAACTGTCAAGTTCATTACACTAACAAAGCACCCTTAAGCCACAATACACATCCTCTACCTACTTTTCTGCTGAGAAATTATAATTACACTGGTCTGTAAAATTTTTCTTTTTTTTTTTCCTTCAAAGTTTTTTGAAATTATGAAATATTTGACTTTCCTGAATCTAAATCTGGTTTAAGAAAAATTCTAGCACGTACCATTTTTTTTTTAATGATTTTTGAAAAATATGAGTAGTTTGTAGAAAATAACCCTTTTAGATTCGGTTGACCTAGTACAAAAATAAAACTACTCCTCGTATTGTGCTCAACTTTGGAGGACTTTCTCATAACATTAATTAAAGTTTACACACATTTTAAGATATTAATTGACAAAAACAGCAAAAATATGGAAATCCTGCAGTTTTTAGTGAATTCCACATGCACAAAAACAGCTTAATTGAGGAAAATGTAAAATCTCAACGCCCGTTGTATATATAAAGTCAAATATGTAAAGTTAACTATAATAAAATACATTAAAACATATTTATAGGTGTTTTATAATCTTATATACCATAATTCTATTTAGAAATACCTTATCTGTGATAAACCATTCGATACTCTGCCTTCTAAATCTTAAAATGTGTTTCTCCTAGGAACAAAAGTATACCTTTCTTACGGTTTTTGATGTGCTGAGTTCGAATCCGAACTCAAAAAGAATCTAGCACGTCAGGATTTTGAGATATACCAACGCGAAAATCAGAAAATCAAGTTTTTGGTTAAAAAATCTCAAAAAAAAACTACTATATCTCAAAAACAGGAGCTGATCGAAATTTTTTGAATTCGGATTCAAAATCAGCATACTAACATCTATTAGAGAAGTATACTTTTGTTCTTTGGAAAAAGAAATATGAATTTTTAATGATCAGTTTCTTTATGGTAAGCTATGCCAAACCTACTTAAGGGGGGTAATCCCTCTGGAATTTTTTATTTTTGCATTATTTTTATTTTTCGTAATAAATTCATTTATCAACCGAAGAAACTATTGTCAGTGGTCTTAGCCTTCAATGAAGCCTCAAAAGTCCCTAGATAGTCCCGAAACCTACGCGCTTCGAACCTACCACAGTACGAAAACGAAAACTTTAAACGCACTTTTCTCGAAACGTAACTCAAAAACTAATGCAGCTATCGACTTGAAATAAAATGCAAATTACTCGTTAATTTATTGGCCATTGCATGAACCTAAAAGTTCAATATAATTTTTACAATAAATATTTTTTTTAACAATTTTTTTATAAAAAAACATTGTGTTTTTTCGTTTTTTTAGTCACTAATTTTTATTTTACACTTTTTTTTACTAAATTAAGGTTTATGCAATGCGTATAAATATATTTTATTGGAAAAAAATTTCTTTTTTGATTATAAATAATTTTCTGGACTTGGGCATTGCACGGCGCAAACTGTAGACGCCAACTTTAAAGAGCTGTAGAGCCGCCATTTTGTTTTTATTTTACTTCAAAAAAATTGTATCAGTACTTCATAATGTCAATAATATTATATACTTTCGGTTTTCCAAAAAAAATTATTGAAAAAGCTGTCTTCCAGAGGGATCTCCCCCCTTAACTTACTTAAATTTATATATATCTAATATGAAAAGAGATATTGAGGAGATTGAAACTGAATTTGAAAGAAAAAAATAAGTTCTTTATAAACCGTTTTAGTTGAAAAAGTTTACATTACGTCAAAATATTGCTTCGAAAACAGCAAAAAAATGGGTTTTCGAAATTTTTTAACGGGAATATCCTTAAAACGTGACGTGCTAGGCCAATTTTGACTTCGGATTCGGAATCAGAACCCAAAAATCATTTCGAAAAGTATAGTTTCATTAAAAGGAGAATTTCCTGGCAGACCAGGGGTGGAATCGGCTAAGGTCATTGTTTTTCCTCATTATAATACCTACTACATATCAGCTTATTGGCATACATACTCTTGAGAACCGACGCAAAATATATTCAATAACTCTTTTATATATATATTATCTTATCGCATTAATTGTTTCTTTTTTTCTTGAATTAATTAATTTTTATGCTCCAAGTCGCTTCCTTAGAAATCGTAATTTATTCCAGGAAGCAAATTATAGAACGAATTATGCATTATAAATCGATGTGTGAAAGAAGTAAATGCTATTTTGAATGATTTTGATTTTAATTTTCAATATAGAAGAGAAACTTTTAAAAATTTGTTAAATTTATATTTTTTAAATAGATAATTTTATATTGTATTATTTATTGTATTGTTATTGTATTATTATTGTATTATTTCGTAGTCTGTAGAGTATTGTAACTCGATTGATGAAAATAAAAAATAAACAAAAAAAAATTATTGTTGATCATCACAATAAATACTTGCTCCACGTAAGGTGATTATCAAAGTGACTATCACCTTTTTGTTAATGTTTGTGTGTGACAGCTATTTAGGTGTCACTTTCTATTTTTATTGAAATTCTCAGTGGCGAACTACTTTATATTCTAAATTAATACGAACATTTTAGTTCGTTGAGTAAAATAAGGTTTCTTGTGAAGAAAAAATATAGAATATTCAATTATTTATTGAGAAATTTAAAAAAAATGGGCACCTGTACTGCCGTACTAAGCAAAAAGGGCGCATGAGCCAAAAATCCAAAATTGAGTTAAAGGCATATTTGACATCCTGAAACAATGCCTCATTTATATGTAAACTAAAAACAACGCATTTTCAATTCTAAGTGGCTCAAAACAGTCAATGAAGATGAGCACAACGATATTACTCCGCTGTATTCCTCAATAGAAAAATGCATTTATTACTACAACTCTAAAAATTAAAAAAAAAAATAGATACACATTTGGGAACCTTTAACAATATTTAATTGTTGTGTAAACTAAAAATTATAATTTTCCTACTAAAAGTTGCTTAAAATCATTTTTGAAATTGAGCACATTTACAATTCTCAACCTTTTACTTTGTCAGTAAAATGCATTTATCTCAAAACTACAAAAATGGATATGCGCCCTTTTTGCTTAGCACGGCAGTGTAGGGATCGAACCTTGGTATCCAGCGTGTTAGTCAAATACTCATTAAAATGTCTGCACTTGTAGGGTTTTGGTGATCACTTTACTCAGAGCATAGAAAAGGTGATGGTCAAAAGTGACAATCAAAAAGGTGACAATCAACTATCACCTTAGCCGATTCCACCCCAGTGTTATTATACAATGCAACAAATTTCCCTGATACACAAACAACTCAAATGTCATCCACAACAACAACATGAAAACAAGTTTTCTTTTTTATTCCTAAATAAATAGGTACACAAATAAACACTACACTTTTTTATGAAAATATTATATTCCAAACCAGTTTTCGTCCCTAAACACAAGCACTTATGTAACTCAAATATAAGCCAAAAACAAATTTTCGAAAACGAGACATTGTATTTTTTTTTGAAATTTTGTTTTCAGATGTTGGTTAGTGATTTCTACAAAATGGCATACCAATTTTATTTTAAGCGTGGAATTTATATCTGGCAGCTAGAACATGGATTGTGACAAAAGATGCTCACTAAGCTTCTCCTTTAGCTCTTTGGAAGCCTTTAAGTCTTCTCCCCCTTCAAAGTTATCAGTCCCAATTGAAAAATGTAACGAGTTGTTTAGCTTTGAGGTTCTGCTGGCACAAAAATCATCCCTCGCTAGCCCAGCTGTGGGTTCTTTTACCTCCTCGTTATCAAAAAAATTATGCCAGGCTCTATACATCTTGGTGTTAATGATGCGCGAGATCTTAGTTCAATTCCCACCCTACCTGGTTGTTTTCTCGTCAAACAACCCCTTTGCACACTTTTCTGTTCCTCGACCCCCCTTTATCCGTTCATCACTTCCTCCTCATCTTCCCCTTTTCAAATAACGGCCTCAAATTGAGTGGGAATTAGCCCAGACTCAAGATGAGGGGGAATTTTCTAGCGCACACCTCCTAGCGAGGATGAATAGAGTGCTACCTAATAACTCTCGGAGAAAGCCCAGCCGCAAAGTGAGGGGGAATTAATTAAGTCTCTACTGCACAGCCTCCTAACGAGGGTGAAAGAGTTATATAAAAAACTAAAAAAGCTTTTGCTTAAAAAATCGGAACAATTAATTAAAATTGAACCCCTTGCACCATAACCAAGTTGCTATTCAACTTTAGTATAGGTGGGAGAACTGCTTCTGTTATTGAAGGTTGACGATTCTCGGTTTTTCAGTGGAAATTTTACCTCTACTTATATTATTGCTCAGACTAAATGTGAATTGTAAGAAATACACAGTAATTTTGATATAAAAATACACATTATAATAACTCTTTTATATAAGATGTTGTTGTTGTTACTGTTGATGGTGTGGTGATGGTTGGTACGCTTTATAGTCCGGGCGGTACGGTTTCTTGGATTTTATAGTCAGGGCGTACAGTTGCAAAAGTCGTGTGTTGTGGTGGTAATAGGGCAGGTAAATAGTCCGGGCGGTATGGTTGACTGGTGTGTATAGTCCGGGGGTGGGGGTAATGGACAGAATATGTATGTTCATTACAATATTAAATTTGTAAGCATAGGATTTAATTAAAATTCAACTTTTTAACAAAGTAGTTATTCATTATTATTTTTCACATTAGGATTCAATTTTAAAAAAAATTAAGTTATCTAGAAGTATCTTTATCTTTTTTTATCTTGAAAATCAAAATTATGGCAAATACTTCATTTGTATTTATAGATAAATGTACTTAATTATGATTTATTTTATTTCAAAAAGGGACAATGTTTATTGAATTATATAAATGACCTTTTTATGGCATACACAACATGAAATATCTTACTCCCAAAATTATTCGTCGCAGTGGCCACTCTTCCGATGAATCTTGGAGTATTTTTTTTTTTTTTTTGGTGCTTTCCTTTCAAAACTTTTTGAATTTCGAAGTATTATTTAATAAATATTACCGCACTTTTTTTTTTCTCTTAAATAAAATTTGCTAAATGCGTATATATATATATATATATATACATGTATATAGGTGCTTAAATATGTATATATATGTATGTATTTCTTTGTAATTCCAAAATTTTACAAAAAAAAACTTTTAAATTATTTTGATTTTCAAATAGAAAATTATAGATATTACAATTAACAACTATGCTTTTAATATAAAAACAAAATAAAATGAATTGAAAAAAATTTGATTTGAATTAAATTTTCAATTTTGTTTTTAATGAACTTGTTTTTTACAATGGACTTAAAATGAACTTATGTCTAATATACATTGATAGATACAAAATTTTGTTGGCACAGAGGGGGCCTAACCTTATTAACTAGCCCAAAAAATATAGTGAACAAAAAAAAATCGTCATTTTTTTAGTGATTTTCGATAGGCCGTATCTAAGTAAAAAATGATGGCATCATGACAAAATAAAAAGCATGTTAAAGTTCTATTCTTCTAGTTTTAGGATTAAATGTTAAAATATTTTCTTTCTAACGGTAAAATAGCTAAACTGTTGGAAATGTTCAAAAACCAACATTTTCCAATTTTTTTCGTTTTTACTGTTCTCCTAAGAAAGTGGGAAAATTTTTTCTGTTAAAATGATTATTATTTTTAGAAAGACTTTTTATTTGGCTTTAAGATTCATTTTGTTTCAAACTTCTAAGATTTTTTTTAGACTGCAATATCAGTCATCAAACCAAAAACCATACTTCTGACTTTGACTTTCAATATCTCAATAACGGATCACTGTACAGAACATTCAAGGACCCATTTAAAAACTTCATTCAATTCTCTACAAAGAAATTAAGTTTGCTTTGTAAAACAAAATGTTTTCTTATTTTTGAGATTATTATCAAAATAGTCATTTTTGTGGTTTTTTAGAAAATTTACCGCTTTTTTATTTTTATGGGCGATAAGATTAAACTGAGGCTTAATTATTGAAGCCTAATATACCTGTAATTAGTATGCAAAGTTACAGACTTATTCATCAAGCAGTTTTTCGGTTGTGAGGGTTTGAACTTTTGAGATGAAATAAAACACCATATTTCTGCAGGTCTAAATGACTTACTTCTTTGAACTTTTTTATGAGCAAAATCAAATTCTTTTGAGTTTATTTGATAATTTTAATGAAAAATATCGTTTAAATTTAAGATAAACCAAGAAGTAAGTAGCTATTTTACAGATAGAATGAAAATATTTTAACATTTAATCCTAAAACTAGAAGAATAGAGCTTTCACGTTCTTTTTATTTTGTCAATTTGCGATCATTTTTTACTGAGATACAGCCTATCGAAAATCACTAAAAAAAATGACAAATTTTTTTTGTTACCTTAATTTTTTGAGCTAGTGTACAATGACTAAGAAATTAATAAATAATTACAGCCATATTTATAAAAGAATCTTAAAGGTTGTTTAACTTTAAACCACCTCTAAATAGCTCTTAAGTACAAAATGTGTATTTATAAAGAATTTACACATTTAAGCAACGTTGCTTAACGATTGCTTAACTTAAACGCCGTTCACCACGTTTAGAGCTTGCTTAGAGCCATTTTAAGAATGATTTTGACCACATATGAATTATTACTAAGATCGTGAGCTCAGAATCATGCTATTAATTTATCTAGGGTTTTGATGTGAAGACGTCATTTTGTTTTGAAATGAAATTATTCCCTAAAAGGAGCTTGAATTTTAAATTGAAATTAAAGAATTGAAGAATATTAACAAAAAAAAAAAAATAAAATGGTTAGTAAAAATCAACTCCCTCTTCTGCCCTTGATCTGCGCATTTTATTTAGGAACCCGACGAAAGCAAAATCATCGTCAACGACCTAATCAGTGTTTTTGTTTGCAGTCAAATTTAAGAATATTTGTTTACAAATACATACATACTTACAAAATGCCAAAAAGTACGTGATGTTTCTAAAATGTAGTAGTATTTTGTACTAGATTAGTTAATTTCCCCTCATTTTTTGACACAACTATCGTTTAGTTAATCATCTGTGGGAATTCGATTATAAATACAAATTTAAACAATGTTGCTTAAAGACGAATTAAATATTTAAGCAAGCTTAACTAAACTACCTTTGAGAGCGAATTTAAGCAAATCTAATAAATATGGCTGTAAATAAATAAATATTATACATGGATATTAGGGTGTCCGTTATTTCCCAAAGTGATGTTTTCGGGGGAGACACCCCCTAGATCGAAAGCTTAGGGGAATCTAGCAAAAAAACATTTTTTGGAGGTCATTAACCCGTGCCTCTAGGGTCATACTTTCCCCATACAAATTTGTATGGGAAATTTTTAACTCATACATAAATTTTTTTTTTCTCTCGAGTTAAATCATATTTTTTTTTAATGTTTGATAATTCTGGTTGGAAAACAGTTACTTTAAAAGATCACATTTTAAATTTCCCGTTAAAAATTTTTTTTATATTTTATTTCGGTTTTTGAAATTATTAGCCGTTTTCGTAGTTTTTGCTTTCACCTATCACACAATTTTAAATACAGTTTTATTGGTTTTTAATTCTTTTCAAATATTGCATTCAAAAATTTGTGAATAAATCAAAAACTTCAATTTTTGAAATTTTTTTTTGAAATTTTTGCCGTTTTTATACGTTTAAATTTATTTTTCTCGAACTACAAAAGATATGTTTACAATATTTTTATTGAATTTTGTTTAAAAATTATTCACCTAAAAAATTACATCAAAAAAGTTGCAAACAAGAAAGGGTAAAGTATTTAATAATATTTATTTATTATAAAAACAGCAAAAATTTCAAAAAAAAATTTAAAAAAATTTAAATTTTTGATTTATTCACAAATTTTTGAATGCAATATTTGAAAGGATTAAAAACCAATAATACTGCTTTTAAAATTGTGTGATAGGTGAAAGCAAACACTACGAAAACAGCTAATAATTTCAAAAACCGAAATAAAATATAAAAAAAATTTTTAACGGGAAATTTTGAATGTGATCTTTTAAAGTAACTGTTTTTCAACCAGAATTATCAAACATTAAAAAAAAATATGATTTAACTCGAGAGAAAAAAAATTTTATATATGAGTTAAAAATTTCCCATACAAATTTGTATGGGGAAAGTATGACCCTAGAGGCACGGGTTAATGACCTCCAAAAAATTTTTCTTTGCTAAATTCCCCTTATTTAGGCCCTAAGCTTTCGATCTAGGGGGTGTCTCCCCCGAAAACATCACTTTGGGAAATAACGGACACCCTAATGGATATACTTTATTTAAAAAGTCTGCTGACTAGGTTGTCCTCGGGGTGTTCAGACCCGGATGTCCAGTTGTGGGGTTGGTTGAGTTGGGTTGGTTTGGTTGGCGTTAACCACGTAAGCCGACTGGGTGTCGGCGAAAAAGTTAAATTCTTCGTTGTCCATTGAAATTATGTTCTCAGCCAGTATATCCAAAGCGCAAAGGTACCTAGGTTCCGGATGTCGTTGTTGGGCTGTCATTCGTCTCATCAGTTGATTGGGATGGTTGGCGATATTTCCTACCAGTATCTTCGCGGATTGCAGTAGATACTTGTTCAGATGTCGGTCAAAGATGAGTCCGGTGCACATCCTCAGTATTTTTCTCTCGAACATTTGTAGTTCCTTCATGGCTGTCTTGAAGATGGTGTACCATACTGGAAAGCTGTAGGCAATGACTGGTCGCAGAAGCTGCTTGTAGATCAAGAGTATCATTGGTTGACTCAATCCTGTTCTTCTTTTCATCAGAGGGTGAAGGCGATGGAAAGCAAAGTTGGATTTTTTGAGGACCAAACGGGAGTGAATGTGGAATCTGAGGAGCTCGTTAAAGTTGATTCCTAAGTACTTGGCGTTGCGTTTGGCTGGCAATCTAGTTCCATCTGGAAGTGTCAATGTGATGCTTCTTCAGCTTCCAGCAGATAGACAGCCTCGTCCTCCTGATCGTCTAAGGCACAATAGTTCCGACTTGGATGAGTTGATTCAGATACCCCATTTACTGTAGAACTCATACAGTTTCCGAATGTGAGCTTCGACTTTCCTGGCAGCTATTATTGGCGAGATGGACTTGCAGTATGTGAGTGAATCGTCCCCGTAAAGTAGGTTCTTGCACTCACTTGCAGGTGGTTGGTCTGACGTCAGGATGCTGTAAAGGAAGGGGCCAAGTTTGGATCCTTGAGCTACTCCAGCTCTAATGCGTTTGATTGTTGATTTCCGATCCTCCACCTGCACAAAAAGTTTCTGGAAGAGAGAGATTAGTGCTAAAGGAAAGCCTAGTAAATGAAGTTAATGGATAAGGGCCTCTATCCATACACTGTCAAATGCGTTCTCGACATCCAGAAAGCATGCGACGGTAACTTGATTGTTGTTTAAAGCTGAGGTGATGTCTTGAACTTCATGAGCGGATGCAGTGTGGAGTGCTTCTCCCGAAAGCCGAACTGCATGTCTGGGATGATGTTGTTATCGCTGCAAAACTTCTTCAGCTTCCTGAGGGTCAGCTCTTCCAAGAGCTTACTAAGATTGTTGAGAAGAGAGATTGGCCTCTAATTGGAGATCACGTTCCTAGAACCTTTCTTAGGAATCACCACAATTCTTGCAGTTTTCCATTTCTGCGGGAAGTAGCTGTTGTTGATAGAGTTGTTGAGGATAATAGCTAGGAATATCATTATTGTTTGCGGGAGCCTCTTTATTACGAAGTTGGAAACTCCATCTGGTCCAGCTGATTTCTTCGGTTTCTATGGATTAATTATATCAGCAGTCTTTTCGGGCGTATTGGTGTCGCTGAATGTCACTTTATCCGGGTTAGGTAGCAAAGTACTTTGGATGGATGCCTCGCAAGGGTTCGGTGCGAAGTTACCTTCAAAGTGGGCTGCAAATGCTTCTGCTTTTTCCTGAGATGTTGTTACTTCCTTCATTGTTGGTGTTAACGACTTCCGGCATTGGTGACTTTTGTCCAACAATTCGGTTGATGTTCTTGAAGGCATCAGGTCCTGGCCTTATTGACTGTGGTCTCTTCTGGAACTGTGTGTTGTTATAGTGTTTAATGGAATTACGGAGCATGATGTTGGTGCACTGTAGCTCACTCCACACTGTCCGATAATTGGCGTTCGATGTATTCAGGTCCCGTTGTTGAATCCTTTGGAGGCGTTTCCTTAACCGTTGCTTGTGGGCGTATAGGTTTTGCACCTGCTCTGGGAGATGTTGGTAGCGGTCCTTTGATGTCCTCGGCTGTTTTTGATTGTCCACTGCCAATTCTAGGGAGTCAATAGCAGCATCAATTTCAGTATTCTCAAGGTTCTTATTGTGTGGAGGAAGCGTGACGGTTTGTTCGACGATTCTCTGCAGCCGGTCTACGTCATGACTTTTGATGATTAAGTACGCCAATCAGCTATCGCCTTGCCTCCGATGCAAATAGTTGTATCCATCCAAAGGTGATGTCTCGCATCCAGCCAATCAGCTATCGCCTTGCCTCCGATGCTAATAGTTGTATCCATCCAAAGGTGATGTCTCGCTTTAAAATCACCGCCGATAAGTGCTTCAGTTCTCTCTCTCCCTGTGAAGTTGTCTTTTTCTTAGTGCCTGTGCTAATCTCTTTCTTAATTTTTTTGTTTGTTGTTTTCATTTAATTTATGTCTAAACAATTATTTTATTATAATAATTATTGTTTCCTCTTCTAAATTTATGTTTTTTGTTTAGACAGTGTATTTCTTATTGTGTTTTTTAATTTAATTATGTTTCTTTGTTAAAATAGAATAGAATACACAAGTAATATAAAAGTTAAAATATATAAAAAAATTTAATCTATATGTGTGTCCATTTAGTTCTGTATCATGTACATGGTGTTTACTTCCCCGTAAAGCTAAATTTCATTTTCTCTTATTTGTCTCTTCTTCTTGCTTTTTACAGTGTCTAACATCTAACCATATACTATCCATCACTCTCTTTTTTTTTACTACTAAATATTTTTTATTCTCTTTTTTTCTTTTCTCTTGCCTCAATAATGTTATTTGTTTTATTTTTATGTTAAATAATTTTTTGCCTTATAATAATTCTGGGGTGAGTGATTTTTTAAATAAACAATATATAGTTTATAAATTTTTAATAAAATAATAGTTAGTATTTTAACTTTCAATTGCCTCCTTTTTCATCATAATTAATAGTTAATATTTTTTTTCCCGTGTGTTGTGTTTTTGTGTGATCTTGTTGGTTCTCTTGTATACATACATACATAGTGACATAAACAAATCTAGGGCTACCACCTGCCATTTTTGATTGTTATTAAGCTTTTCTTTTTTCTCTATATTTTTTTTTTTTTTCATACAATATGGATTTAATAAGGTGTTTTTTTTGTAATTCAATAATAACGGAGGCTTCTGATAGACTCACAAGAATGCAAACGATCGCTCTGCAAAAGTTTTCACTCTTGTGTAATCACTGCAAAAGTTCAAATATTTCTTTACAACTACAAAATTTAAATACTAATCTCGCTTCGCTAGTGTAACAAATAATGTAGACATGGTAAAATCTGTAGTGGATAATAACTCAGAAAGATTCTTTAGCCTGGAAAACAAAGTTGGATTGCTTTTTAAACATTTTATTGATCTGGAAGGTAATGTGGATAAAATAGAAAAAGTTATAGACTCCAATAGTAGAGCTGTATCACTTAACACTCTAAGCAGTGATAAAAACCACTCCAAAGTTGTTAAATCGTTAAATAACTTAGACAATGCCCTTAATGAGGTATTGGACACCAAAATTAATAAAATTAATTCAGAAAATTTAAAAAATTCGCGGCTTTTAATAAAAATTGATGAAAATTTGACTTTGATTAATAAAAATATAAATAATCACAATACATTTAATAACTCAACTAATAATAAAATTTCTGAATCCGTTCTCAAACTTTCAAATGAAGTTGAGAATTTATTAACAATAAGCAATACAAATTTTGATGAAAGCAACAATCATTTCGCAGCTTTGGAGAATGAGTTAAAAAGTACCAAAGATAGTTTAAATAAATTGATCAATATTGAAATTTCTAATTCCACGATTCCCACTACCAACCAAACTTCGGTCAATGCTCTTGAAAACCCTGTTTCAATGTCTATTCAGGAAGAAATGCAGTTTCATGTTCACAACAATAATCTTACAATAAACACTGAAAGTTTATCTAATAATAACATCAATGTAAACTCAATTCAAACTCAAAACCCAACTAACATCACTTTGCCTATTGCTAATACTAATTCTCCAGTAAACATATTTCAACCTAGAGTTGTACCCTGTCCCAAAAATATATTTATCTCTAAATTTGATATTTCAACATCTCATACAGACATTTTAGATCACATTAAGTCTGTCCTTATTAAAAATAACGTTTCTAATGACCTAAACTTAAAAAAAAAAAAAAACAAAAAGGTCTAGTGGAAGAGTAGCATCATTTAAAGTCTCAGTTCCCGAACCTATGTTTAATTTGTTGATGCACCCTTCATCATGGCCTGATAACACTTTTATTCAAGAATTTGTAAACAAAAACACACAAGGGTCAAAAATCCATTTAAATGCAGCTTCAAAAAACTAATATGCTTGTCCCTTTATTATCAAAATGTAAGGGGATTTCGCTCCAAAGCTTCTGATGTATTCTTAAAGTCGCAAGAGCTTCCTTTTGATGTTTTTGCTTTAAGCGAAACTAATTTAACTAATGATTTTAATAGTAATGAATGTTTTTCATCAGACTTTAATGTTTACCGTAAAGATGGTCAGTTAGAATTAGGGAATAGGTCTGGAAGAGGGGTTCTTATTGCTGTTAACACTAGTTACGACAGTTCTCTGATTGAAATTCCTAATACCGAAAACATTGAAATGATTTGTGTAAAAATTAAACTTATGCGAAAAAACATTTATATTATGTGCTGCTATTTGCGACCTTGCAGCCCCATCGAAACTTATCAAAATCTCATTAATGCAGTTGACTTCTTGGATGACACTATCGAAGTTCATGATAACTTATTGGCCCTAGTTGATTTTAATCTTCCTAATCTGTCGTGGTCAAAGTCCGAGGATGACTCACATTTTATTGCAACTAACGCAACAACCGAAAAAGAAACTTTATTCATTGATAATCTGTCTGATTGCGGCTTACTTCAGATTAGCGATATAAAAAATAACTTGAATAGGCAACTCGATCTGATCTTCTCCAATGATGCTCATAACTGCATCGTAAAGGAAAGTAGCCTTATTCTCTCAACTATTGACCTGTATCATCTACCACTATGCTTAAGCTTCGCCTATGAACATTGTAACTCAGAAGTAGAGTCTGAAAAACAATATTGTTTTAATTTCCGGAAGGCTAATTTTAACAAACTGAATGAGCTTCTAAGTAATATAAATTTTGATCTTATTTTAAATAGTGTCAACGATAGTATCGATAGTTTAACCACCAATTTTTACGTAGCCATTTTCGAATGTTTTTACCAGTCAGTACCGTATTCACAAAAGAAAAATATGTCTTCTTCACCCCCATGGTATTCAAAGGAGCTTCGTTCTCTACGCAACTCCCGAAACGCTCTATGGAAGAAATATTTAAGATCTAGATCAGACATGGATTTTTCTCTTTATATGGATGTAAGCAATGAATTTTCGAGCCTTTCAAAACTTCTCTACGATGACTGCATCAATCAAATGCAATTTGATTTAATTTCAAACCCTAAGCGTTTTTGGCAATTTATTAATCTAAAAAGAAAGTCAGATGGTTATCCTAATACCTTAAATTATTTAAATCACTCTTCTAGTGATTCTAAAGTTATAACTAATTTATTTGCCAATTTTTTCAGCCTTGCGTTTTCTGATAGTAACTTTGTGCCTGATAGTAACTACTTCACCTACATGAATAACTGTAACCAAACATCTTTAGTATCAATTAATATTACTGTTGAAGATACAAAAAATTAATAAACTTAAGAATGATTTCTCATCGGGTCCTGATGGCTTGCCCGCGATTGTACTAAAAAATTGTGTAGCCCATTTAGCCTCACCTATTGCCACTCTGTTTCAAAAATCCATAACTCTAAAGTTTTTTCCATCAATCTGGAAGGATTCATTCATCATCCCTATTCACAAAAAAGGGTGCAAAAGTGATATTGCTAACTATAGACCAATTGCCAAATTATCGTGCATCCCAAAACTTTTTGAAAGTATTCTCTTCGACACACTATATTTTAATTGTAAATCATTGTTTTCAGCCAGACAACACGGTTTTCTGAAAGGCAAGTCTACGACCACTAATTTAACCGAGTTTGTATCGTACACTTTGAAATCATTAGAAAATAAGAACGAAGTTGATGTCATTGCTACAGACTTTAGCAAGGCGTTTGATAGAATATCACATAAAATTATATCGTTGAAACTTAAAGCTCTAGGATTTCCTCCCGGTTTTATTCAATGGATGAATTCATACCTTTATAATCGTAAATATCAAGTACTTTTTAGATCTTCAATCTCAGATCCATTTATTGCAAAGTCGGGCGTCCCACAAGGAAGTCATTTGGGCCCCATAATTTTTATTTTGACAATCAATGACGTAGAATCAGTCATTCAGCATTGTGAAGTCTCTACGGACGCAGATGATATGAAAATCTTTAGGACAATTTCATCGTCAAACGACCCTTTGCTTTTGCAAATTGATTTAGACAATTTCTTTGTTTTCTGTCAGAAAAATAACTTAGATCTTAATGTTGAAAAATGCCAAGCAATCACATATTCCCGTAAACGACTCCGTCCTCCACCACGTGACTATTTTATCAATGAATATATTGTTTCAAGAGTAACAACCATTAAGGATTTGGGTGTAATTTGTGATAATGAACTTAACTTCAGATCCCACTATGACAATATTGTATCTAGGGCTAATTCTGCTTTAGGTTTCGTCAAGCGCTGGTCTAAAGAGTTTTCTGATACTTACGTTACGAAATCACTTTATACCACGTTTGTGAGGCCTTTACTTGAATATGCTAGCCAAGTCTGGTCCCCTTATCACCAAGTCCACATCAAGAGAATTGAAGCAGTACAGCGTAGGTTCCTCTGTTTTGCCTTAAGAGGACTTCCGTGGGTTGATAATTTCAACTTGCCCCCTTATCAAGAACGTTTGCAACTCATTAACTTACAATCTTTAGAAAAACGTCGCGAAGTTGCCGATGTTATTTTCATACACCAAATTTTATGTAATGTAATTGAAAACTCCACCCTCCTTGAGCAAATTAGTTTTAACGTAAGTTCCTATTCTCTCAGAACGACCCCGCAAGCTCTTCATAGAACTGATTATGGCAAAAACGAACCGATTACGAGAATGTTAAGGAATGTTAATAAAAATTGTAATATTTTTGATTGCAATAACAGCAAGATCACACAAAAAAACCTACTATATGGTATTTCATAGCTCTCTTGGACCTAAAGATTAGTAAAGATTAGTAAATAGTGAAATAGTAAAAGATAAACTGAAACTGGACTTTTTATTTTTTTTATTATTTTTTTTATTGATGTAACAAGTGCTTAAGCATGCTTTTTTATTTTATTTATTGTTTTTTTTTTCTACACTTTTTTAATTTTTTACTTATTTTTAAATTTTAACCTTATTTAATACTTTATTTTAATTTTTTTTCTATATGGTGGAATGCTTCCCCATGCTCCTATATAGATACATATTTATTTTTACATTTTGTATCTGCTTGTAATAAGCAGCCCCGCTCTTATCTCGTGTTTATTTTTTTCTTCAAAAAACTCTAATTTAAGTGCCGATATGACTAGCCACCGCAAGTGCCATCATACTCGGTGTAAATGGACCCCAGCGCGTGCGGTATCTGGGGGGGAAAGAGGCGTGGGATAATTTAATTTAATTTGACAGGATGCCGTTGAGGGTTTGCAGATCTTTAAGAATGTTTCTGACGGTGGAGCTGCACTTGAAATATACGCTGATAACCGTCAAAGTTTCATCTCCCCCCACGTTTATGATGATGGATGGTATATAAAAAAATAACCTTAAAAATTCTGTTTTTTGTTGTTTGCCACAAGGTTCCCTTATATTTCTACTTTCTAATCATGCTCACTATTTTGCTCATACTTGCTCATCTTCAAAATATTTACATTTTTGTAGACTCATTTTCAGTAGGTACTAAAAAAACAAGGACTTTTTCGAATTGGCTTAAATTGTAAAATTTTCAAATATAAAGGTGCTTTATGAGTTTGTTTTAAGTTAAACAAAAAGCTGTGGATGCTAAAGTCCCTTTCAAAATATTTTGTTCCAAAATATCGGGGAATTTAATTCCTCTTTTCTCATTTTTTGTACAATTTTCTCACGTCATTTTTTTGTTTTTTTTTTTTTTTATTTGTTTTTGTAGGAATCTAGCATTATAAAAAACAGTGATAAGATTGAATTTTGAAAAGTTGGACTTTTTTTTAAGGAACTTTGCCTGCAGAGTTTGCTCTCATTCGATATTATTTGAATACTTATTATTTTTTTGTGAAATTAATCATTACTTTGATATATAAATATGTGTTTCTGAAGGTTTTCTTATTCAAAGAAACACAAATATTGTATATTCTGATTTTGTCCAAATCCCCCATACACTCGACGCACTGTAATGTGGTTTAACCCAAGTGACTCCTGATTTTCGGGCAACCTATCATTTTAATGCAGAATAGAGGAACTCAAACTTATTGAAATAAAATGCACGAAATTAACCACTTTTATGTTAGTTTACTTGTAGATTTTAAGACCTGGCTCTATATAAATTTTTAAAAAATTTTGATGCTGGGGAAGAGCCGACATTTAGGGTAAAATTTTATAAAAAGAAAATTTTTCTTTTGTTTTTGAAATTGCTTTGAGTATTACGTCTGCAAAGTTAAATACAAATTATTAGAGCCGTTTTCGAGTAATTTGCTATAAAGTTAAAAATTTGTATGAGAGGTACACTTTCACAGCGAGATATAAATTAAAAAAAAAAAAAAATGAAGGGGCAAGGGCGGCAAAAACTGAAAAGCCTATCATCATTTTTAAGTTACTTTTCGCACTTTTTAAATTCAAGCTTTTGCTAATGGAAAGCTCGTACCTACCGTCGGCTTTGCTATAGAACTAGAGATTGCAATCCCGGGATGATTTTCCGATCCCGGGATTTCGGGATTTAAAAAATTCAATCCCGGGATTTGAAAAATATTTTCAGACTCAACTTGGAAGGCAAAAAAAAACAAGTTTTATGCATTAATTTTTATTATTAACAACGGACAAAGACCAAAAAATTATATTCTTCATAAATACAAACAAAACAAGTAAAACAAAATAGCTTTAAACAAAAATTAAAAAATATTGCTAACGGAATAAACTATATATTCTAAACATTATTTCATAATTAATTCAGTTTGTAGGTTTACTTAAGAAATAATTAAACAAATAAATAAATATAAAATTAAATTAAATTGGAATTATTTTTATAATAAAATCGAATAAAAAGCAAAGGATCAAATGTTTTGGCTGCAAGTCTGCTTCTAAATTTGGTTCCAAAACATGCAGCAGCAGAAAATGCACGCTCGGGTTCAATACTCGTTGGAGGGATGGACATTAAATATTTATGTACCTGCTCTAAGTATTTTCCTCTTATCTTATCTTAAAAGCAGCATCCCTATTTTGATAGCTTAATTAAAGTCGTTTCATCAGTCGCTTCTATATTTTGGTGGGGTTCTATGTTTTTGAGACTATTTTTTACTTCATTTTCTAATTCTTCGCAGCTTGAAGAAACAGGAACAGGTTTAGTTTCATGAATATAGTCATCGTTGACAGCACCCACACGTTTTAAAGTTGATGTAATTTGCTTTATTAATGTTATTTTGTTGGGATTTGAAAATAAATTTCTTACTTCTGGGCTTGAGTTTTCGAAAATTACTTTTGAGTTCTGTAGGTGAGCAAGAACACCAGATAATTCTGCTCGCCGCCGCAAGCTCAAGCGATTAATAAAAGCTGTCCAAAGTTTGTTAAAGTTTTTGACTCTAACTGCTTAAAAAGAAATTTAAGAGCACCATCAGCTGTATACTCAAGTTAGAATCAGAACGGCAAAGAAAGAGATTCAACTGTTAATTTATTGGAGCCAGGGGCCTTATTTTGTATTACGAAACAAAAGGCAAAACAACGATACCCAGGACAACGATAGTCACGACATAGAGCGATTTAGTACAACGATAATGCATGGTTGAAAATATTGCCAGATAAAAATGAAAAAACAATTTTTTTTTCAAGCGTACCAACTTCACGCCAATGAAAAGCTGTCAAAAAATAAGTAGATAAACAAAATCTTCAGTGGCAAAAAAATTTAGTTTTACTTTTCTTGTGCTTTTTAATAATATTTTCTATTCAAAAACATAATGAAATTGAAGTTATGGACATAATTTGTGATTTCGACTATTTATTTTATGAATTTAAAGAAGAAAATCATCTTTCCGAGAACTTTATCTCTGCCATTGCAAATTGGCCATGAAGATTGAGATCAATTGTTTGTTTTATCGTTTTGTTGTGTTGTGGTGCTTTAATAATAATAAAAAATTTACTCCTTCGTTTTAATAACTGAGTATGTTTATATATTTGTTATTTCATTGCAATCAGTGGAAATAAAATTGGCTTCGAAGTTGGGCAATTTTTTTTTTTAACCAAGACAAACGAGAACGAAAATCAAACGATAAGGAAATGACAGTCGTAAGCATTAACGAGTATCGTTGAAATCAAACGATCATTGTAATAGCTAATCGCATTTGAACGAGAACGAAGTAATTTCAACGATAATCGTTTTACAAAATAGGGCCCCAGTACTTCAATAATCTCATTTATCAAATCAAAATCTGTTTCTTCAAACCTTATAAGGTGATTGAGATCGATAAGCGATTTTTGAATGCTCTGTTTTAAAAGTGCAAAGCGTTCAATCATCGTGAGAAGTCTATTCCACAATCAACTAGTAAGGAAAGTTTTTTCCATTTTTTTTTTTTTGCAGAATTGAGTCATTTTTTGTATGCAAATATTTAGCCACCAATGGGCTGGGATCCCGGGATTCCGGGATCCCGAATCCCGGGACTTCAATCTCTATATAGAACCCTAAAATCTAAGAACTACACTAATACTTACTTATCTAAATTTTCCAGCCTTTGTTTATTCAATTTTACGCATATAATTAAACGTTATACGCATTTTTACGCAACTTAAATGTGAGTGAAAGTGCAATTGTATTTTCATGCACTTGTCTTGATTAAATTCAAGATCAAAACCTGGATACATTTATCTCATGAAACATAAATCTGATAAACATGTTTCAGCAACAAGGGTGCGCTTCCCCAAAACATTTAACATTTTTATAAAGCTGAATATTACTCATTTTATAGCAAAAAGTTGACAAATTATATGAGAAACATTCTCCTCCTAGCGAAAAGGAAAGTCTTATACCTATACCCTTTATTTCGTTAACCTCTAAAGGTGTGAATGAGATGACATAAATTTGTTGCTTAATGTGCGGTGCGGATTAACAAAAAAAAAACATAAAGTTGAAGGAGTCGTCGACGTCGGTCGTGTTGCAGTGGGATGTGTTTTTTTTTTTTGTTATTATGATTTCTTAATATTTTAAAATCAAAAGCCGTTCGGTTACATAAATGTGCGCTTCTCTGAAACACGCCCCAAAATTTTTCTCCAGCTGCTTCAAGTAGGTCTTCTAGTTTTCTTCTTTTTTGTAAGCCGGAAAAAACTGGACAACTGATATATCCATTCATGATTTCTGAATTCTGTGCCATCCACTCACTTTGGGATTTCAAAATAGCTTCCAACGTTAAAACCGCCTCCCCCCCCCCCCCCCCGAAATTTTTTGTTTTAAGAAAAAAAAAAACATTAATTTGCTGCTAAAATTCCCAAAGAAAAAAAACATTAATTTGCTGCTGAAATTCCCAAGCTTAAGGGCTTATAAAGTATATAATTATGTTATAATCTCGCTATTTGAATGCGGATTGATACAAAATACAAATTTACATATGTTTATGTTTATTGTTTCACTAATTTCAGCCAATTTTTTGCGTCACGAAGAATCTTAGTGATTTTTGACAAAAAAAAGAATGCGATCTTAGCTTTTGCGTAGATGTACATATAAGAGAAATTAAGATAATTAGTTATACATATGTAGGTATTTCACAAAATTTCTGTGGTCGCACAGAAATTTTGTCGTTTTCGTCGTTTTCAAAATATTGAGATTTATAGTCAGAAGAAATCCCTCTTCAATGCTGCATCCAAGCTAAGCTGACGTCACAATTTTTTCAGATTTTTTTTCCATTGACTGGACGACTTTATGAAGAATGATTTGGAAGCATATTTGCTGCAGTTATGGAAATTGCAATGGGTAGTACACTCATAATCGCAAAACAGAGAAAGGGAGACAATTATAAAGATGGTCTTATTGAAGCGTATTTTCGTCGGTCGCTCTATGTTCCGTTTTTGGACCATTTAAACTTTAAAGGCACAGTTAGAAAATTGATAAAGCTTGGTTTGTTCGTTGAGTCGTTCTAGCGGTTGAGTCCCATGTCAACCCCCACTACCTTAAGACCCCGCTCGCACTAGTTCCGAATTAAGTTGGCAACAGTCACTTTGCTTTTTAAGCGACGAACCGCGAATCTGCATTTCTAGACATTTTCACTTAAATGCATCCTTTTTATCCCCTCTATTCACTGCATCGATCCCAATCCTCCAACTGTTGCCTTGAAGCCTAAATTATCAATTCCCGTTGCACGAGTTTCCATAAGATTGCATGAGTTTCCAAAACTTTGAAGAAGTTTTTCTCAAAACAACAAATTTGCAGATTCCTATTTTTTGCTTTGTGCCCACGATATATGTATGTTCCCCGAAAAACATATTCAGCCCTATTGTGAGTTTCACGTGAACAAGATTCCACCCGGAAAAATTTAATTTCCCTTTTCCTCTATTGTGAGATGATGGCGAGAAGCTGTTCGCGTCCCGAAAACTCCTTGTATTTTGCTTAAATGTTTTTGTTTTTTTGTATTTTGTTTTAGTTAAAATGCGAGGTAAGCAGCAGTGAAAAACAAATAACCAGTTTAGCGGAAAATGCTTATTTCATTCCGATGCAACTTGCGATAGCTTTTTAATTTTCGGACGAACAAAAATATTGCGGGCGAAAAAATGTCCACGTGAAACTCACAACAGGGCTGATAAATAATACAAAACAAAATGGTTATTTTATTTTTTAAACCCCCCCCCCGAAAATTTTTTCTGCGTTCGCCCCTGGTTCATTGTATTTATTTGCGAAACAATAACGGCCATATTATTCACTAGTTTAAAAAATACATCTGGATGCTAAGAAATTGAAATGTCAAAAAATAAATCCAAATCTATGATATCACTATCACACAGAAAAAATAATTTTTAACTATTTTTTAACTCTTTTCATAGTTAAAATTTATTTTTGACATTTGACAATCTTACATCCAGATGTATTTTTTAAACTGGTGAATAATATGGCCGTAACAAACCAAAATCCTGCTTTTGTTGTAAAGCTAATATAAACAATGATTTGGATC
This sequence comes from Episyrphus balteatus, assembly GCF_945859705.1. Taxonomy (NCBI): domain Eukaryota; kingdom Metazoa; phylum Arthropoda; class Insecta; order Diptera; family Syrphidae; genus Episyrphus; species Episyrphus balteatus. The sequence continues at coordinate 81,296,973 of NC_079134.1, read as the reverse complement.
ACGAAGAAAATAAAACACATCTAAAAACACTGTTTAATATAGTAAACATAATAAAATTTTCATTAATGGTTTTATTTTTTTATCCGTCTGTTAAACTTCACAAATTTATTGGTATGAATTGATTTACAAATTACAATATAGATTGATTTTATTTTTTTTTATGTAGAAAAAACGTCTCAGTCTTATTAATTCAAATACGGATTCAGATACTACTGCTCAGGAAGATAACAACTCCTTTTCACATGCAAACATTAATCGCGATTGGTCTCAAAATTCAAATAACTTAAATTTAACATCTAGACCCAGTTCACCGGGATGTAATACAGCAAATCAACATATAAGCTCCTCAGCGCCAGGAACCGACTGTTCAACAGAAGCATCATTTCTTTCCAAAGAATTGTATGAAGGCAAAAATAATGTTCTTGAATCTACAAAATATCAAAAATTAGTTCAAGTTACTGATCGTTCAAATGATGAGGTATATTCAGCCACCACAAGTGTAGTTCGAGCAATAATGACACTTTCACAAGGTGTTGAAAAAGCATGTGCTGCAGAGTACTTAGAATTGGTTAGATATGTGGGAATTGAACTTCGAAGTCTTCTAGTTTCAGTGGATAAACTATCCATACTATTTCCTCCTCAAGCTCATAAGTAAGAAAACAACAATAATTGTATTAAAAATATAAGTCATGAGGTGGATTTTTTTTTTTATTTTCAGAGAAGTAGAAATGGCACATCAAGTATTATCGAAGGATATGTATGAGTTGGTTTCAACAATGCGCCTGGCTCAACAGTATAACGAAACGACGTTAGATGTGGAATATAGAAAGTAATAAAAATTAGTTTAATATTAGGATTTTTCTATTTGTACTCTGGATTTTTTTTATTTCAGGAGTATGCTGTCAGCAGCCCATGTTTTGGCAATGGATGCCAAAAATTTACTTGACGTCATTGATTCTATTCGAGCACGATATGTGTTTGTTAACCAATGGAGTAACACACAACATTCTTCATTTCAAACCAATAAAGTAGTATCAGATAAATTGGTACAGGAAAATGATGTACCTCAAAAAGATAATTCCTTATCCCAGAACTACCAGTTGTCTTCAACGTTACCATTGCAACCTTCCCATACAAATGAAGAAGGTTACCAAATTATGTCAAAAGACACATCGGAAAACAGTGTTAGTTCTCAAATTCGAACTAACATTACTAACTCGTTTTCAGTTGGTTGCTTCGAAATTTATGACAACAAATGCGCAATAAATGAACATATTAGATATGTTGAACCGAAATCAACCATATCGGGTTCCAACGATTTTGACGAGTCATTAAATGATATGGTAGTTCGGTCTTCAACAAAATCTTTCGAAAATATTGATACCACAAATAATTCCAAAGAATCCCCAAATGAATCGCTTAAAATCGTGGAAGGAAATAATCATGTGTACTGTAATCTATTAATAACATCTGGAACAGAGCAACTTGTTCACAATTAATAAATTAAAGTTATCTATTTTAGCGAAACATACATTTGCTTTCGATCATTTATTTATTTAAATATATATTTATTTTAGATAAACAAACTTGAATTACAAAGCGAAAATGCAATACAAATTGGTAGGTTTTTTTTAAGGTTTGTCATAACTCTTAATACCCAACTTAAAGCGTTTTATCTTAATTCAAATAGCATTTAAATAAAAAAAAAAGTTTTATTCTTTTTCGTTTTCTAGCAAACATACAGTAATTTCAAGCAAACCCTTATTGTTTTTTTTTCTTAATCTTAATCTTATACTACGTTTCAACCTACACTAAATCCGAGATTTAGCTAAGTAAATTTAGAATAAATCTCGAGATTTATTCTAAATCTCGGATTGAAAGTAGGTGGAAATCTTGGATTTATTGTAGGTGGGAACATACATAGTATTAATCTTAATATTACATATCGTGCCTCGCAATTATTGCCAACCCAAAAACTACTTGTCATAATTTAACATAACTTTAGTATTCATAACTCAATTTTGCATGACTTCGGTTTTGCATAACATTGACGCGAATAACTCTGTCGTGCATATCTCTGGTATAGATAATTCCGTTACCATTTTATTATTGATAGATAATTTTAAACTTTGGAATCTTAGCACTGCACTTTAGAACAAATATGTATAAGTTTTAATAACAGGTATTTTGCCTAAAAATTACAGATTCATTAAAAAACCATCAAATTCATGAACATAAACGAAAGGAATTGATTTCGATCAGAAAATGTCAAGGAGTGAAATGCAAAACACCTAATTTCACTTTCAGAAAGTGAGTTCGCAAAAAGTGAAATGCAGAACATAAGTGTAGTGAAATATTTTTTAATTCAAATCAGAAGTCGCAAACTGGAATTTGCTTAAAAACCCATTAGCAATGTTGAACACTACGATTTTGAGATATCAAAATTTCTATTTTCAATATCTGAGAAAAATATTATTTTTGAAAATAAAAATAAAATATGTATATACAGGGTGTCCGGTAGAAAATGGATAAGCCTAAAATGGCTGATAGGTGCACTTTTGACTGTTCTGAAGCGGAATAGAAAAAGTTTCTATCGCAACCAGTTTAGAAAATATTAGCTTTTTTTCGTTCAGTGTACTTTAAATTTCATCATCTTACGTTTTCTTTAACCACAACCACTAATGAATGAATTTTATAAATTTCTTATTTTTATAATTTTCTACAATAATTGGCTCACTACATAAGAAGTTAAAAGTTTTTATATCTGTTGCATCTTTTCTTTAAAAAAATTTGGAAATTAGTTTTTCGATGCAAAATGTAAAAAAAAATATTTTATGAAAATTTTCAAACACCTGTGGTATAAAAAAAAATCAATAGGAACGTAGATGGCCAACTTTTTTAAAAATATGCGCGTCCAAAGGGAATTGCAGAATGGTAAAAGATTTTATCAAATCAAGAGTTACTAGCAAGTTATTGGTACCAAAGTGCAAAAAAAGCCTATTAATTTAATAAATTATTTTAACTGTAAAATCTAAAGTTTTTCACATTGCTGCCACAAATGCATGGATTCCATCAGTTTTTTTAATCAGTCATATTTTACAATAATTCTTCTTACACATAACTACTAAAAAGTGTTATAACCGTTGAACAATGGCTATAAAAAAATAATTTAACTTTTTTTTAATGCAAAGTAGAAAAAAAAATATTTGTTTGCTCAGTTTAAGAATGGGCATACAATTGTGCATCGGGAGAGCTTGTTTTGAGTTTTGACTACTTAATGATCCCGTTTTAAAGAAAAATTGAGATTTTCGGTCCCGTTGGCCCAATGCAACTTCATCGAAAATGTTGCAATGTTTTCAAATTTTTGTTCAATTCCCAATGTTATTGGGCTACGAAAAACATCCAATATTTGTTAGATGCAATTTAATTTACAGTTAATTTTGTGAGCCATTTCTTATTTTATCTTTTATACTGGTTATTAGCGAATTAGCAAACAAATATTTTTTTTTCTACTTTGCATTAAAAAAAAAGTTAAATTATTTTTTTATAGCCATTGTTCAACGGTTATAACACTTTTTTTAGTAGTTATGTGTTAAAAGAATTATTGTTAAATATGACTGATTAAAAAAACTGATGGAATCCAATGTAGCAATGTGAAAAACTTAAGATTTTACAGTTAAAATAATTTATTAAATTAATAGGCTTTTTCTGCACTTTGGTACCAATAACTTGCTAGTAACTCTTGATTTGATAAAAACTTTTACCATTCTGCAATCCCTTTTGGACGCGCATATTTTTAAAAAAGTTGGCCTCCTACGTTCCTATGGATTTTTTTTATACCACAGGTGTTTGAAAATTTTCATAAATTTTTTTTTTTTACATTTTACATCGAAAAACTAAGAGATATAAGACGACAAAATATGGCGTTTTCAGATTGCATAGGGTCAATGGGTAAATGTAAACAATTTCATGTCTTTTTTTTCTTTTGACTTTAGATTTTAATATGTTTTCACGGAACAACTTCACAGGTATCTTCAAATGCAAATATGAAATGATGGCAATTCTTCTTTATAAATATAAACAAATATTTCCCAAATTGTTGAAATTACTGTCAAATATGGCATGTTTACAAATACCCCACCATGTTTGTGTTTTTTTACAAATTCGGGGTAAATGTGAACACTGATTTAAAATTTAGAATTTCCTCTTTATCATATGGATAACGACTTGAAAAACGTTCAAGAAGGTATTTCACAAAAACTTTTTCAAATTCCAATAAAAGTTTTTGTATTCTTCCTTTGCATTTTTATATAGACACCCAATATGCATCCTGAGCAGCTCTGAACGTCATATTTTTTTTTGTTTTTACGTCAAAGACCGATCTTGCATCATCATCCACTGAAGATGATGGATTTGGCTACTTTAAAATGTGACTCAACGGCACTTTAGCAATAGTAATTGACTAAAAATACTTTATTTTTATTAAAACAAATAATTTCAGCAAAAATATATGTTTATATTTACCCCCAGAATACGTTGTTTACATTTTCCCATTATGAAAAATATTCTGGGGTAAATGTAAACGCATGCAAATCGACATAAATGTCCTGTATTTTAAAATTTGTTTGTTTCACATAGAATCTACATCAAAATTCAAAACTAAAAAGTATTTGCAAATTATACTGACTTAATTGAATCTGCAAGAATATTTAATATTTCTGAAAGACTAACGACTTGTTTGGCATTTTAAAAAATTATCTTTCACGGAAAATAACCTCGTCGAATGAATTCTCCTTTGACAGCATTGAGTTTGACGTATAAGTTAAAAGATACATGCGGCCGCGATTTGTACTTATGTATGCGTCAAAGAGACTTAACTGAAGCTTGTTATCAGCCATGTTCTCATTTACCCCTGTTTACATTTACCCACATTGACCCTAAGTAGTTTTGCAAAATTTAACGATGATGTCGATGTCAGTTGACGTCTAAATACTAAAAAAACTTGTTTTGGCCTGTTAAGGCCAAACTATAATAGGCATATGCGCGCATGGGCTTATATGTCGAAATCGAATGATAACGAACTGCTTCGTACTGTTTCTGACAACATGAGGAGTAGCCATAATGAACATAAACGCGCATAGCCCTCTGTCAAAAATTACATTTTTGTTTTGCATAACACAAAAATATTTTTAAAACTGTTGTTATTCAATTCACAATTCGTTAATCACAATTTTATTAAGTGAAAATTAATTTAATTTTTCCATCCCCCTTGCATCCCCCATGCACGGTATAATGCTTAACCCTTAACGAAAGTTAACGAAACGCCCATATGCGCATTATGGCTATCCCATAAGGATTGTGTATGTTCGACAACTCACTCATGCCATTTTGACATAAGCCCATGCGCGCATATGCCTATTATAGTTGGGCCTTTAGTATTCAAATACCTATTTCAAAAACGTGACGTGGCAGTGAAATTTTGACTTCGGATTCAGAGTCGCCACACAAGACTCCTTTAAAAAAGTATGGTTTGGTTCAAACTTTACTTTCGCTGGCCAGTGTTATTGAATGAAACTCATTATTTGGACTACAGGTCATAACAAACTAACAAAATTGAAGTTAATTATCAGTTGATTATTTTGTTCATTATCTAGTCCTGTGCTATTTGGTTTCGAAAATGAAAAGATTTATTAATATGAATGTTTATATTGCAATTTTTGTTAGGTTAGGTTAGGTTAGGTTAACGTGGCTATCAGCTGGAGAGCTGATACACTTAGACCATGATTGGTCCGTTGTGATACCACAATGAATCTTTAATGTTAATTCTTCCTATTCGTTGAACCATTTAGAGCTTCTAATAAAGCGAGCGAGACTACCTATGTCTATATTTGCCAGCTCACTAGGATTGTTAAAGTAGAATTCTCCCAAATGGAGTCTACGTCTTTGAGATAACGCAGGACATTCACAGAGAAGGTGTGGAATCGATTCCACCTCCTCCTCATCCATGCAGCTTCTGCAGAAATCATTGGAATATATTCCGAGGCGTGTTGCGTGTCCTGTTATGACACCTATTACGGAGCTGATTTGTGATCTGCTTAGAGATATTAAACGATTAGAGCGCTTCAGATCCAGTATTTGCCAGATCTGTTTAGTCGCTATGCATGTGGTGATATTATCCCACCTAAGGTTTGTTTTATTTGTAGCATCTTGTTTGAGCATTAGTTTACACGTAGCGATGGGGATACCTATGTTGACCTTATTTGGTAATAATGGTATCAGTGTTCCACTTTTGGCAAGTTCATCAGCTCTGCAATTTCCTGAAATGTCTCTATGACCCGGCACCCAGCAAAGGTGAATGTTAAACTGCTGTGCCATCTCCATCAGAGATGAACGACAGTTAAAGGCAGTTATTGAATTGGTAGAGACAGAATCAAGAGATTTAATGGCTGCCTGGCTATCTGAAAAGATACGGATATCACTGTTTGATACCACGTTTTCTTTGAGCCAAGACAGGACTTCTTTTATTGCCAAAAGTTCCGCCTGGAACACGCTATAGTGATTTGGAAGCCGAAATGAGAGACTTAAATTTAGTCTGTCTGAGTATACACCTCCACTAACTCCATCTTCAGTTTTTGATCCGTCCGTATAAAAATGGATCGAATCATCTTGCAGGAATTCCCTATCCTCCCAGACTGATCTAGAGGGGATGGTTACCTGAAAGTTTCTATCAAATTGCAGTTGCGGGATGGTGTAGTCTATTTTACTTGGTATTGATCCGAAAGAGTTCAGAATATTGGAGTGACCAATGTTATTATTGATCCATTGTGAAGAGGCTTTGAGACGAATAGCTGTACTTGCAGCCATTTGTTTGCCATATATGTCGAGGGGTGTTAGATGGAACAGCGTGTCCAGTGCTGCGGAAGGGGTTGTGCGAAGTGCACCTCCTATGCACAGACAGGCTGAACGTTGGACTTTGCTTAGTTTAACACAATTAGCATTAATATCTAGAGCAGTCCACCATACTGACACACCGTAAATTAGAATCGGTCTGATTACTGTTGTGTAGAGCCAATGAGTAATTCGAGGTTGAATCCCCCATTTATTTCCCATGGCTTTTTTGCATGAGAAGAGTGCCACTGTGGCCTTTTTAACTCTTTCTTGAATGTTAGGTTTCCAGCTTAACTTTTTATCTAAGATCAGACCTAGATATTTTGCCTCGTCAGAGAATTTAAATGGTATACCGTTAATGTAAGGGGGTTCTATATGAGGAATTTTGTATTTCCTGGAGAAGAGGATAAGATCTGTTTTGTGGGGATTTACATCTAGTCCACATCGATCAGTCCATCTTGTTAGCTTGTTTAAGGCATGTTGTAAGAGATCTTTAAGCGTATTGGGGTGTCTTCCTGATACGGCAATAGCAATATCATCCGCATATGCAATCACTCTGTAACTCTCCGCCTCTAAGTTTCTCAACAGCTCATTTACTACCAAGTTCCATAAGAGGGGTGAAAGGACACCGCCTTGCGGCGTCCCTCTACTGACAGATCTTCTTGCAGAGGAGTCACCCAGCTTTGAGTTGATCATTCTGCTAGTTAGCATTTGTTTGATCAATTCTCCAAGCGACTCCTCCACCTTAAGAGATGACAGTGCAGACGCGATTGCAGATGTATTGACATTTTTAAAAGCACCTTGTATATCGAGGAAGGCAACCATAGTATACTCTTTATGATGGAGGGAGTATTCGATGGTTCTTACCAGTGTATGGAGAGCTGTTTCCACCGATTTCCCTTTGCAGTAAGCATGCTGTGTCATAGACAGGAGTCTAGTATCAATGCTTGTTCTTAAGTGGATATCAATCATTCGTTCAAAGGTTTTGAGAAGGAATGATGATAGACTGATAGGTCTGAGGTCTTTCGGTTCTACATGGGAATATTTTCCTGCTTTGGGTATAAATATAACTCTCACTTCTCTCCATATCACAGGTATATAAACTAGTTTCAGACAGCTATTGAAGAGCATCCAGGGCTGCCAGAAATCATGATTTAGCATGATTTTCATGTTTTTTGAACTAAAATCATGTTTTTACTGTTTTCGTGCCCGAAATCATGTTTTTTTTTTTAATCCAAGAGAAAAATCTTTACAATCTGTTCGTTAACTAACAACCTTTTTCACTTGGTGAACTGTTATTTTTAATAAGTTACTGAATACATGAAGTATTTATATGAAATTAATCTTAAATGCGTACAAATTATAATCTTATTTATGTTTTCAAGTTTTATTCCTGCCATTTAGTAATTTAAGTTATAACTACAACTACTACAACTTTTTGAAAAAAGTGGGAAAATTACAAAAACAAAAAACTATTTTTTCCTACAAAGTCCATTTTTTTCGGAAAAATAAGCTATAAACAAAATTTTTGAAGCCAAGATCTAAGCTTTCTGCATCATAAAATGAGTTTAAAATTGTTCACTTTTAGAATTTTTGCAAAAAGGAGCCTATGTAGTTATACCTTTGATACTTTTGTAACGATGAATTACTGAACTACTTTTAAGATAAAAGTCTGAACACACTACCTACTACTGCAAAAGTAGAAATGTGAACGGACCTTTAGTAATTAAGAAAATATTCCACTGAACACATCTCAAAATATCCCACTGAACACATCTAAAAATATCCCACTGAACACATCTAAAAATATCCCACTAGACTGGAAGTATGAAGTGCCCCTTCCTGGAAAGGAAGTTTCGAGAGGCAGGGACGAGAGCCTTCGAGGACGTTCTCGAGTCTCGAGATTCCGGTATAAAAGGGCAACGTAGACACCGACCGGGGACAGTTTAATCTTGAAAGTGAAAGAGTACAGTACAAAGTGAAATAAAGTGTTGCGAATTGTTAGTAGTAAATAAAGTGATTTAAAAGTGTGTTTGTTTGAGCGAATACTAAAAGTAAATTGAGTTGAAATAAAAAGTGTTCTTATTTGAACGAAAATATAAGTGGAAATTAAATAAGTTTTATTGTGAACCCGGAATAAAACATTACATTGGTGTCAGAAAAGTGGAATAAAACTTATTTATTTGTGCGAATCAGATAATTTCGCGAATAAAATAAAAAGTGCGCGTGTGTTTTAACAATAAAACATTTTGAAATAAGTAAAAGTGCTCACTTAAAAAAAAAAAGTTAAAATGGGTAAGACATTAAATCAGTTAAGTTTGACTGAGCTGAAGGCGGAATTAACTAAACGAGGTCTTCCTACTGCTGGATCGAAAATGACCTCATTATTCGCCTGCAGGATTATTTAACCCAGAAAAGCGAAGATTTAGATACATTTCAATTCGAAGTTGAAATGGTAGAAGAACGAGTAAGTACTAGTTCCGATATGTCATTCATGATGGCTGTTCTCCTTGCAAAATTTGAAGAACAGAAAGATCAAATGGAACAGCAACGTAAAGAACAAAAGGATGAACAGAAGAATCTTCTCGAACAAATAGAGAAACAACGTACCGAGCAAAGGAGTGAACAACAGAGTGTTCTCGAACAAATGGAAAAACAACGTACTGAGCAAAAGAGTGAACAACAGAATCTTCTCGAAAAATTAGATGAACAGAAAAACATCATCCAAGGTAAGCTTGACGCGATCGAGAACAATTTCGTTGCTATTGATGCTTCCATCAAATGCGTTGAAAAGCAATCTTAAGAAAAGTTCGAGAAAGTTGAAGAAAAACTCGAGAAAGTAGAAGGAAAGTTCGAGAAAGTGGATGACAAATTTGAAAAAATGGAAGTTAAAATGCAAAGTATTACTGAGGAACTTGACAAGGTTCGGAAAATTAAGATCCGAGAAAGTTCTGGTGAGTACCCAAAGAAGAAGGAAATGCATCCACCAACATTTGATGGACAAAGTTCTTGGTCGATCTACAAGAAACAGTTTGAGGCAGCTGCCACAACAAATGGCTGGGATGACGAAGACAAATGTATAGCGCTGACTCTTGCTGCTGCTGAGTTGTTACAAACGTTACCACCAGAAAAGAATGGTAACTTTAACGCTCTTGTCCAGGTCATTGAAAAACGCTTTGGAGATGGCCATATGCAGGAAGTCTTCCGCGTCCAACTCAATACAAGAGTCCAGAAAAGAGGAGAAACTCTGCAACAACTCCAAGCAGATATTGAAAGGTTAGCTCATCTGGCATATCCGACAGCAGGAGACGACATTATCAATCAGTTTGCGACAGAAGCCTTTGTACGTGCTGTATCTGATATAAATCTTCAGCGAGCAATTCGAACAGCTGGAAAACGTTCCCTTCCTGAAGCATTAGCGTTTGCACTGACTATGGAAGCAGCAGAACAGGCTTCTCAAGGCGTTCATCGGGTAAGAGAAGTTGCAGTGGAAGAATGCTCTTGTCAAAAACTCGCATTCCAAAGAAACCAGAGGGACGGAGCTGATCGATGCTGGAACTGTAACAAGACCGGACATCTCCAGCGGCAGTGCAGATTGCCACCAAGAAGAACTGCTTGCCAACACTGTGGAAACAGGAATATTGCCCAACAACAGGTAAGCGATACAACTAACACTCATGCCCATCTTGATTCCCATTCGAGAAAACGAGTAAGAACCAACTTCGAGGGGCAGAAGCTGGTTTCTGGTATCAATGGCTCCAGAACCACAATTCAAGTCTCACAGACTAAACGAGACAACAAAAGTCTGACAGTGGAAGCGACCATAAACAACAAACAACACGTGGCTACAATTGACACCGGTGCCACCGCCTCTATTGTACGAAGAGACTTGGTGAAGATGACATGGCTACATAACACCAACAGCTACCGTCTGAAGACCGCCACAGGAGAAGCAGCAAGAGTGTACGGAGAAGTTCGTCTTACGATCCGTATAGCTGAACTAGAGTTTTCACATGTCGTCGCCCTAGTATTGGAGTGCCGTATACGCCAAATTGCATTTTTTGAACTAGGTATGCAGTCGTATGTTTTCGAAGTTGCTCTTTTCAAATCTGCTATCCTTTTTTTTCTATCTTTTTTCGTTGCCGAGATATTCACTATTGTTTTGACAAAAACAAGAAATTTTGGCATTTACGTCAAATTTTTCATGCAATGCAAGAAAATTTTGAGAATTGTTTTGACGTATGTTGTGTTTTTTTTTGACGTACGTGTATATGAATAAAAGAAACTTCTGATTTTCATGGCGTATACGGCAAACTTATTTTGGACAAAAATTTAAATATTTTGAAAACTAAACGAATTGCAGATGTCCAATAACATGTATATAGAAGACACATTTTAATTATATATCATACTAAAATATCAAAAAATACTAGCGGTTAGTTCTTTCGCAATTATCTTCTGAACATTTAAATGCGATTTCCCAAAAATGTAAAAATGGCGCATACGGCACTTCAATACTAGGGCGACGATGTGTTTTTGGTGGCAGATATATGTGACGAGTGCATCATTGGAATCGACTTCATGAAGGAGCATGGAATCATTTTGGATATAGGTAATCAAGTCCTGAAATACAGAAATGTAGAGATTCCAATGGTCTATGGCAACGAAAACTCGACAACAATTAGAACTGTCATCAAAGAAGACATGTGCCTGCCTCCTTCTTCAGAAGTTTTTGTGTGGACCAAGTTAAAGGGGAACTTTGGAAGCTATCGATACCTCATGGTTGAACCAGAAGTTGAGCAAAGTTCCCAAAACATCATCATCGGGAAGACTCTTGTGGCACCAAAGAACAACATGGTACCTGTACGGATACTTAACATCAAACCGTACCCAATCAAGCTTATGAAAGGAGAAGTTGTTGGGCAATGTGAATCTGTGGCCGCAATAACTAAGATCAACGAGGTGGATACACAGATGACTATGAACTCGGAGAAACTAAAGAAACAAATTCTCAATTCAGACAACCTGAGTCAACATCAGCTTAATGTTGCGGGAAGTCTTCTTCATGAATCTTCTGATATCTTCTCTTCACCCAGCGGGCAATACGGCCGAACACAACTGGTGCAGCATCGAATCGATACAGGAGATGCTAGGCTGATTCGTCAACCAGCAAGACGTCTCCCCTTGGCCAAACAAGGTGAAGTTGAAGAAATGATAACAACAATGAAGAAAGACGGGCTAATCGAAAATTCCAAAAGCCCTTGGGCATCACCGGTAGTTCTCGTCAAAAAGAAGGATGGAAGCACTCGATTTTGTGTCGACTATCGCAGGCTGAATGATGTGACGAAAAAAGACAGTTACCCACTGCCAAGAATCAGTGATACTCTAGATGCAATGGAAGGAGCACAATGGTTTTCGACTTTGGACTTGAAGAGTGGCTACTGGCAGGTAGAAATCCATCCAGAAGATCGGGAAAAGACGGCTTTCTCCACAGGAAATGGTCTGTAGCAGTTTAATGTCATGCCGTTTGGGCTATGTAATGCCCCAGCTACTTTTGAGCGCTTGATGGAGTGCGTTTTGAATGGATTAACCTGGAAATCTTGCCTAGTCTATTTGGATGATGTCATCGTTTACGGAAAAACATTTGATGACCATTGTGAAAACCTAAAGGCTGTATTCCAGAGGCTACGAGAAGCACATCTTAAGTTGAGTCCAAAGAAATGTGCACTTTTCAAGACCGAGGTTAAATATTTGGGGCATATCATCTCATCCCAAGGAGTGAAGACTGATCCTGAAAAAGTTGACACTGTGAAGAACTGGCCAACCCCTCAGGACAAGCATCAACTTCGGAGTTTCCTGGGTCTGGCAACGTACTATCGACGATTTGTGAAGGATTTTGCGAGAATCGCCAAAAGCTTGCACCAACTTACGGAGAAGGGTAAACCCTTTAAATGGTCAGGTGAGTGTGAGAAAAGCTTTCAGGAACTAAAGCTGCGGTTATGTGAAGCTCCTGTGCTGGCCTATCCGACTCCAGGCAAACAATTCATCATTGACGCAGATGCAAGTAATGTTGGAGTTGGTGCTGTTTTATCGCAAGTTCATGACGGAGAAGAAAAGGTCGTTGCCTATTTCAGCAAGGTACTCTCGAAACAAGAAAGAAATTATTGCGTGACCAGAAGGGAACTTCTAGCTCTAGTATTGGCAACAAAGCACTTCCATAAGTACATCTATGGACAGAAGTTCCTTCTTCGCACAGATCATGGTGCGCTAAATTGGCTTTTGAACTTCAAAAATCCAGAGGGTCAAGTAGCAAGATGGATCGAGATACTTCAGACGTATCAATGTCAGATTCAACATCGAAGAGGAGAGCTGCATTCAAATGCAGACGCATTATCTCGGCGCCCGTGCAAGCAAGACTGCAAGCATTGCACACGACTAGAAGAAAAGGAAGTTGTCGCTGTTAGAAGAACGAGAGCTGATCCCATTTGCGGCTGGAGTAATGAAGAACTCAGAATGGCCCAACAAGAAGATTCGGACATCGAACCCATCCTTGCATGGAAGGAACATCAAGAGAAACCAGAATGGGCCGACATCTCCGACCGAAGCCCCACTCTAAAAGCATATTGGGCACAATGGGACTCACTTCATGTGCAAGAAGGGCTACTCAGGCGTAAGTGGGAATCCGCAGATGGTAAATCCTATGTAATGCAGCTAGTCGTACCTCAGTCAAAGGTAAATGATGTTCTCCGAGAGATGCACGGTGGAATTTCTGGAGGCCATTTAGGCATCAACAAGACGCTGGAAAAGCTACGACAGCAATTCTACTGGTTACGTATGAGAGAAGACGTTGAAAAGTGGTGCCGGAAATGTGATACTTGTGCCGCTAGCAAAGGACCAGCTAGAAAAATACAAAGCAAGATGCAGCAGTACAATGTGGGTGCACCTTTTGAGAGAATTGCAATAGACGTAGCAGGTCCTTTTCCCGAAACCAAAAACGGAAATCGATACATCCTTGTAGTGATGGACTACTTCAGCAAATGGCCTGAGGCATTTGCCATTCCAAACCAGGAAACCAAAACAGTTGTGGATAAGATTGTCTTTCATTGGGTGAGCAGGTTCGGAGTACCCATGGAACTTCATTCCGACCAAGGAAGGAACTTCGAATCTAAGATTTTTCAAGAGGTTTGCTTACTCCTTGGCATCAAGAAGACGCGAACAACACCGCTTCATCCACAATCTGATGGGATGGTTGAGCGATTTAACAGGACACTTAAGGAACACCTGTCAAAAGTAGTCAATGATAATCAACGAGACTGGGACCGACATATTCCATTATTCTTGATGGCTTATAGAAGTGCAACACATAGTTCTACTGGACATACACCATCGGAAGTCCTATTTGGCTCAACAATACGCCTGCCAAGTGAGATAAAATTTGGAAGTGTTCCAAACGAGCCACATGAAATGGATGAGTACGTAGATAACCTGAAAGGAACACTGGCTGACATTCACCAACGGACAAGGACATATATAAAAGCGTCTAGTGACAGGATGAAAACAAGATATGACGCACGAGCGACAGCAACAGGGTTTCAAGAAGGAGAACTTGTGTGGTTTTACAATCCCCACCGACAAAAGGGACTATCACCGAAGCTACAACAAAACTGGGAAGGCCCTTACACAGTAATAACCAGAATTAACGACGTGGTTTACCGTATACAAAGAGGGGTAAGAGGCAAACTAAAGGTAGTTCATTGTGACCGTTTACATCGTTATAATGGTGAAAGAAGCAATGGAGTTGTTCGGGACGAACAATCCTAAGAGGGGGGCAATGTAACGATAATTACTGAACTACTTTTAAGATAAAAGTCTGAACACACTACCTACTACTGCAAAGGTAGAAATGTGAACGGACCTTTAGTAATTAAGAAAATATTCCACTGAACACATCTCAAAATATCCCACTGAACACATCTAAAAATATCCCACTGAACACATCTAAAAATATCCCACTAGACTGGAAGTATGAAGTGCCCCTTCCTGGAAAGGAAGTTTCGAGAGGCAGGGACGAGAGCCTTCGAGGACGTTCTCGAGTCTCGAGATTCCGGTATAAAAGGGCAACGTAGACACCGACCGGGGACAGTTTAATCTTGAAAGTGAAAGAGTACAGTACAAAGTGAAATAAAGTGTTGCGAATTGTTAGTAGTAAATAAAGTGATTTAAAAGTGTGTTTGTTTGAGCGAATACTAAAAGTAAATTGAGTTGAAATAAAAAGTGTTCTTATTTGAACGAAAATATAAGTGGAAATTAAATAAGTTTTATTGTGAACCCGGAATAAAACATTACACTTTATTAATACTATTTTATAAAATGAACTCGAAATAATTTGTTTTATTCCTCCCTAGTCACGATGTGGTTGTTCATTTTCTATCCGTTTTTTCATTTTTTTTAAATCATGTTTTTTGAACAGAAATCATGTTTTTTATCATGTTTTTTCAAAATTCGAAATGGCAGCACTGAGAGCATCTCAAGGATAGGCAAAATAATGTCACTAGTATTTTGTAGTTCGGCTGGTATTATGCCATCAGGTCCTGCTGATTTATATGGTTTGAAGGTATTGATTGCCCAGTGCAGTTTTTCCCTTGTGATCAGACCTTGTGGATAAGTTACAAGATATAAGTTTTCAGATATACTATATGTAACGTTACTAACAGTTTGAGTGCTTCCTGGGAAATGAGTCTCAAGAAATTGGTTGAGCGCAAGAACTGGTCCAAGAGCCATCCGCATTTTTCAAGTAGCTAGGCATCATTGGATTGGTTGAGAGGATTTTTCTTAATCTAGATGCTTCGGAGGTTTCTTCTATATTGCTACAGAACTTTCTCCAAGAAGATCTTTTGGATTTCCTCAATTCTTTTTTATATATTTTTAGGGAGTCCTTATAAGAGTCCCAATCTGAGGCATTTCTGGTGCATTTTGCTCGATTGAAAAGCTTCCTACAGCTTTTCCTAATCGGTTCGAGCTCAGAATTCCACCAATGTGGTTTCTTTTTCCCCCTCACATATGTGAGTGGACACGAGATTTCCATAGAGTTATTCAGAGCTATAGTGAGATCATTGACTGTCATACTGTCAAGTTCGTATATATTAGAGGTAGGACTTACAAAATTAGATTTAACTATGTTTTTGAGGGAAACCCTGTATTTTGGCCAGTCGGTTTTCTTATAATTACGAAAATTTATCCGGCTAGGAGGTTCAACATCTAGGCTGAATTGAATGTATCGATGATCAGAGAACGAGTGTTCCTTCGATACTTTCCAATCAGTGATCATATGTTCAATACTGTCGGAGACAAGAGTTATGTCTAGGACTTCTTGTCTGTTTTTAGTAATAAAAGTGGGGTCATTCCCAATGTTACTTACAATAAGGTTAGTGCCGAGTATATAGTTAAATAGAGACTCACCTCTATCATTTATATCAGTGCTTCCCCAAACTGTATGATGGGAGTTAGCATCACTTCCAATTATGAGGCTTATCTTCTGCCGTTCAGCTTCAGCGATTATCTTTTCCAGGGGGTCTATTACGTAATACGAAACGAGCGTCAAGTCAACGATACTGAAGTAAACGATAGTCACGACAAAGAGCGAATATGTAAAACGAGAAAGTCGTTTGGCCAAACTAAACCAAAAAAAATATTTTTTTGAGGCTCACATGAATTCTAACAGCAAACGCAATAATACTATGACAGCTAAACGAAAACGAAAGTTAAACGATAGGTAAATGGCAGTCGTAAAGATTAACGAGTATCGTTGAAGTTAAACGATTATCGTAATACGTAGTCGCATTTCAACGAAAACGAAGTAGTTTCAACGATAATCGTTTTACAAAATAGGGCCCCAGGGTTTGTCCCGGGAGAGGGCCAAGATTATCATGTCCAAGATATGCTGAGACTAGCCAAAATAAGCCTTTGGCTGTTTCAAGCCTGGCTGCGGTTATGTCTCTATCGCTGAAATTAGGGAGTAAAAATACTTTAATGCTACTTTTAACTAGAGAGCAAGATCTGGGGTCACCTTTTTCCGTTGCATACAGTATGTAGTAACCAGGAGTCCTTAGTCTCCTCACCATGGATTTAACAATCCACGTTTCTTGGATAAGGACGATGTCTTCCGCTTGTTGTGTTAGGCGGAGTATTAGGGAGGCCGAAGCCTTGATGGAGTGCTGAAGGTTAATCTGTACTAGCCGCATCATTTTGGCTAGATAGATCAACCTCCACCACGGTGATATCGTCGTCCTCCAACTCAGAGGATGAGTTTAAAAGCTCATCCTCATTCAGAGGACTTAAAACTGAGTCTTCAGTTTCCATAGCGGCCAAACTGTCGACATTTTGAGAAGACTGTTCCATATTCAAGGATGGATCAGATACATCGTCTTCCATAGATGGGAAGGTAATCAATGTATCTGCACCCTCAACCACAGGAACATCTTCAGGGGGTTGTATTGGAACGCCTTCAGCGTCCAACTCATTTTTTTTATATATTTTTAGGTTGATGTGGTCAAAACCAAACCAAATCGCACCATTTGTCTGAGCTAAGAGGGCAAGGGAGTCCTTATTGACAACGATTATAGCGCTTCTATAAAGACCCTTAACCTCTTCAAGCTTTGCGACCTTCCAGTCATGAGTAGGCAAGGAGGGATTGCTTATTTTGATTATTTGGAGAATATCATCCATACAGGAGGGTTCCGCCGGAATCCATGCCCTAGCTCTAGGTCTGCAAGGGATATCCTCCTTTGCCACAACCTCGAGTTTCGCGCCTGGCCAGACTTCACCCAATTTGTCAACAGCTAGCTTATACAGATTGCACGATCTCTGATCATCACACACGATAAGTTTGACATGGCCTTGATGCCAACCGCCATCGCTTGTAAGCGGAGGTGGTCCAGGATTTTCCTTCATAATATCTAAGAAGCCTGCCGAGAGCTTCACTCTTATCATGTGCCATTGATCAGAGGTTATCGTGCCCATAGCCGTATTTAGGGGGGGGGGGGTTTGGGTGTTTAACCCCCCCCCCCGAAATTTTTTTTCAGAAAATCAAAAGATACCTATATTATAAACATATACAAGTCTAATATGTGCAGCACTAAATGATTTGTTTTTGTATTTTAGTGATTTGATTACCTATATGAAAATCTCCCTTAAAATCACTACCAATTTTGCATCGTTGCAGAAGCTGTCGATGAAGTTTGTATAAAGGAAAACAAAAATTGTTTGATGCATTACAAAGAGTTTTTATCTCTTTGACCATTTCCTTAAGCACTATGTTAACACCTTAAAATGCTCTTTTAAGAACCCTTTAAATACCACAAGTACTTATGCAGGGTTTTTGGTGACGAGACTAAACTATGCTTTTTCAAAGGGTTTCGGTGGCCGAACTCGAATCCAAAGACGGAATTATTCGATCACATCTCGTTTTTGAAATATTACCCTTAAATCTATTTAAATCTTTCAGACATCTTTTCTACTGTCCGAGATATCTTCAGTTGCTTATTACCCACTTTTGCTCTATGTTAACCTTAAATCCAGTATGTAAGCAAAAATAAATGTATCGATTTATTCAGAGACTGTAATACCTACCAACGCCAACGCAAGGAAATAACCTCGAAAACTGGTAAAAAGCGGGATTTCCGATTTTCTAACGGGAATATCTCAAAAACGTGATAGAATTTTTCTGAGTTCGGATTCGAGCTCAGCACATAAAAAACCTTTAGAAAAGTATATCTTGGTTTCTGTAACAAAAACCTTGTTGGCCATACTCAAAATAAAAAAAAATGCGATTATACTTTTGCAATGGAAGAAAAACTTGTTTTTATTTCTAAAAATTATAAGAGAAAGTAACGGGACATTTTGTTCTTCTCAATATTCTTGTTTTTTGATCCCCTTTAATAAAAAAATAGTAGGGTGTCGCTGCAATACTCGGTTTTATATAAATAGCATTTTTATATGGTGCGATTATACTTTTGCAAAGCACTGTATTTACAACATTTCGTTATTCTTTTGTTTCAAATTATAAAATTAAACAATTTCAGTTTATTCTTAAATTTCAAAGTGAAGTATAACACTGGTCAACAAAATTAAACTTCTTTTTTGTTACAGAAACCAGGGTATACTCTTCTATAGGTTTTTTGTGTGCTGTTTTCAGGGTTATTTTTTAGCGTTTACTTATTTGTTTTTAAATTGAATTTGTAAGAGTTTCTAAAAGAATTAAGTTTTGTCTCTCTAAATCCGTTTAAATCTTTTAAATATCTATTTTCTTCCTCGAGAAATCATAACTTGAAATCAAAGTGTTTGGGGCATCTCATATTTATTTGCTTTTAATAGCAAATAACGAAAAGTTCTGTACCAATCGCTTTCAAATTTTGACACAATTCTTTTAGAAACTATTACAAAGGAGAGTGGGCATTTTGGCCCATCGGTGTAACACATTGAGACATACATCAAATGAAAGGTCTCGATGAGTGTATTATTTTTTTTGTATGGGCACAAGTCTGTATCTCGTGCAGGGAAAGTGCATTGGTGCATTTTATTTTCAAAAATGTATGTAATAAAATTCATAAAAGTAGACATTTTGACTAGACGTTCGATAAATTTTTTTCAAAAACATTGCAAAACTGTGTTGGAAGTTCAATTGGGCTATTAAATCACCAGTTTTCACCCATGACGCAATGCATTTTTCGTTTTTTTAGAACACTTTTGTATGGGACGTGGCTCATTTGTTTAGATGATCGATTGACTAGATTCAAAAACATAATAATAACGGTGTTCTGTTGGACTAATCCATCAACTGCTTTAATTAAAAAAAAAAAAAATGCATTTATCGTTTTTTTATAGATTGAAATGCAATAACAAGAAATGTTAGAGTAAGTATATGATCTTCTGTACTTTGAATTCGTGTGCGAAACTACCTTGTTGGTTTTAAAATAATTTAAATATACGAAGGTTGTGACTAATTTGTCAAAAATGCAACTCAAACTACAAATTACATATATTACTCATAAAATGTTGGTAGGTATTATGAATTTAAACCACAAACCATACGACATGGATTTAGTCGTTTCTCCACCTTATTTTGTTCTAAAAACACAAACATTTAAAATAACCTTGAATACATTTTTTAACATAAAATGCACCACTGCACCTTCCACGAGATAGAGTTTTTTGTCTATTCAAAGAAATAATGCGCTTATCAGTAACTTTCATTTGATGTATGTAATTTTCAATGTGTTACATTTATCTTTGAGCATAATATGCACCAATGCACTTTTTCTGCACGAAGTATAGACTTTTGTCCATACAAAGAACAAATGCGCTCATTGAAATCTTTCATCTGATCTTTGTCTCAATGTGTTACACCAATGAGCCACGTCCCATACAAAAGTGCTCTAGAAACCGAAAAATGCATTGCGTCATGGGTGAAAACTGGTGATGGATTAGCCCAATTGAACATCCAACACAGTTATGTTATTTAATTTATTATTATTTAATCGAGCATCAAGTCAAAATGTATACTTTTCTGAATTTTATTACATACATTTTTGAGCAGAAAATGCATCACTGCACTTTCCCTGCACGAGATGCTGACTTTTGCCCATATAAAAAAATAATACACTCATCGAGACCTTTCATTTGATGTGTGTCACAATGTGTTACACCGATGGGCCACGTCCCATACAAAAGTGCCCAGTCTCCTTTAATTTAAAAAAAAAATAAGTAAACGCTAAAAAATAACTTTGAAAACTGGTAAAAATCGTCATTTACGATTTTCTAACCGGAATATCTCCAAAACGTGATATGATAGAATTTTTCTGACTTCGGATTCGAGCTCAGCCTATAGAAAAGTATACCCTGGTTTCTGTAACAAAAACCTTGTTGACCAGTGTAATAAGCTCATGTCAAACAACTTGGATTATTTAAAATTTTGGTTTTTAAGTATTGCTAATTTCATTTAGAACTCAATAGATAGAATGTACCTGTCAATTTTCTGCTACAAAATTTCAGTGCAAGAAAAAATCCATTTTTCAATGTTTTATATATTAAATTGTACGAAATAATTTTTTTATAAAGCCTTAGAATGGTTAAAATTTGTTTCTTAAAAAAAATTTTCTTGCTGGCTAATGCTCGCAATTTATATCAACCAACTTATCACTCTTTGTACCTACAAAACTAGAGATTCGTTTACCGTAAGCAGGGCTTTTTTAAACTTTTAACTACGAATTCCTCTCCTAAAAAATACTTAAAAAGGATATTGGCAAATTTTTCGCTTCTACACAGTTCAAATGACTATTTGATTTAGCGGGATTTAGAATCGACTGCAGTTACATATAGTTGATACAAAGTATTGTGATTTCTAAAAAAATATTTTGTTTGGTCTGAGCTAACCCCCCCCCCCCCCCCCCCCCGAAATGAAATCCTAGCTACGGGTATGATCGTGCCATCTATATCGCTCCCATCGATAACCGCAATCACTATCTTGCCTTTGAGAGCATCGCTATAGGAGTTAGAATTAACTTGGGAAGTGCTGGTGTTATGCACTCGGGGTCGCTTGGGTGCCGGAATGACCTCTTCTAGTGACCGATCACGCTTTGACGTAGAGTCGCGGCTGGTCTTATCTAGAATTTTTCTAGCCCATTTAATCCTTGCGGAAAGCTTCGAATTTTCTCCAGACTCCAGCGCATTTCCAGAGCCTTTCAAAACCTTCTCCGCATCCCGCTTCTCCTTATAGCGATACTTTGATGGTTTTTTTCTTATTGGATGTGCTCGCAAGAGACACATCAGGGAGAGGTTTACTCTTTTTAGTAGTGGGAAGGCCACGTTGCGCAACCTTCCTACTACTGACACTTGGTGTTTCCACCGTTTTGTTTTTCTCGTTGTGATTTACTTCAGATGGGGGGCCACGGTTAACCACAACCTCCTCACTGATGCGAATCACAGGAGAAACGACAGGCAACGCATGCGCCGCGCCGTCGCCCGGTTTAGAAGAAGAACCGGTCTCATCTGCTTTTTTGTTTTTTATTTTCATTCATTTTTGAACCCACGATTAGCGAAGAAAAAAGGTCGTTCTGCACAGAGATTCGCATATACAGAAAAGGCTAGTTAATCCGGAGGTCGCCTAGTATCCGGATACTCCGTTTGCGACTGAGCTAGTTTTGAGTTGGGCTCTCAGCCAAGCTGATCATCGGCACGGGTCGTATAACACCTTGATCCAGCCCAATGGGAATTGAGATGGGGGGATTGGAGGGAGATGGATTGAAATTAAATGGTAGTCTCGTCAGGCAACGTAACATCACGCTGACGATATGGGTAATGGCGGCCAACGAAAGCCATCAACCGCCGGGAGGGGAGAGGAGAAGAGGTAAGGTAAAGGGAGTTGAAGCGTCCTTTGGTTTGGGGACTCCTCTGGAGAAAAAATTCTCGAGACTCTTTGACCCTACTCAGCTTCTACAACTCGACAAGTTCGACGCTATGGTAGAAGGCAATTTTTGTTCCAATAATTCAAACTATAATGGTATACAAATTTGGCGTTTTTTCAAATAATTGAAACTACTTAGTCAAGATTAAGTGTTTTGCAGAGAGTTATAAATTGTAAATTGATTTTTTTTTCTGTACCTATTTGTGATTCAGAATTACAAACTTAAAACGAATGGTTTGGTAAGTAATATATTATTTGCTGCGATTAACATATTTTGTTTTTTTTTTTTTTTTTTTTAATATTTATAATTCTTATGCTTCGAGCAATTTTCTTTTGTTATGTTATTATTTTAATTCAAATCACGCATTCAATAAGTCTTGTGCTTATATTTGTAAGACTTTATTAACTAAATTTGTCATTTTGAATGCATATACCTATAAATCTAAAGAATTCCTAATAATTTTTCATATTGTGTTCATATTGAGCTCCTTGAGCTCAAAGTAATGGAATGTTATTGTTTGTTCTTCATTTCTGAATATTGAGATTTTTTTTATTCCAAACTTTAAATTATATTGAAATAAAGTAAAGCAAACAAAAAAAAAACGATAACTTTTTATGGAATAAAAAATTAAACAAAATAAAACTATCATCAGGCGTTCGAATTATTTGGCGTTTCACAAATACAAAGAAACCCAAACTTTAGAATCAAAAAGAAGTATCCAAGTTTGTTCGTGTGGAACTCCGGATCGGACAGTCCCGGACCGTTCTAAGAATTACCAAACGAAAACGGAATTAGTAATAACATTCGATAACAGATAAAACTGTCTATTTTTCTGTGAAAACGGCACAAAAAAAGCTTTTTTTTTGGTATAGGCATTATAACTGTGATATTTCATATATGGAGCTAGTACAATTTTTGACTTAGAATTCGAGTGGCAGATAAAAAATTAATTTGGTTACATTAATAACAATAATGAATATCAATCAATCAAAAAGAATAATAAATAAACCAATCCAACCCCACACAAAACAAACAAATTAAACGAATACATACGCACAATATGTAATAAACATTTCATTTTTTCCTTTTTTTCTATTTTACAGGACACAAACAAATTTGTAGGCATATTGCATATAGTTTGTGGATGCTCAACTCGCACAGCCGTAGCATTATTACCATTGCTATGCATGGTTGGCGATTTTCTTACATCAAACTTTGATACTTTTTTGTAGTAACCCTTCAAGCAAACAGGTCCGACCTCGGTCCGAATCCGCTCCGCCTGAGGCGGAGCTGAGTCCGACTTCGGATCAGAAACTGGTCCGAAGGCGGCTCAAATTAGTATGGAAATTATAATCACCGCGAAGTCGATTGCACATGTATTGGTGTGGTGAAAATCTCCATTCCGAGAAAATGGAGCCGAAGGCGGACCTGAGTCGGAGCAGGGAAAACCTACTAGAAAGAGGAACAAAAAAGGGATGACGTTTCGCATTTGCGACCAAAAAAGAACAAGATTTATTTTTTTTTTTCACTGAAACTGTTTTTTTTTTATTTAATTTTTGCAAACGAAATTTTCACAATATATACAATATAAAATACAATACATTTTTTTCATTTTATTTTATTTGTTGTTGCGTTGGTGTTTCTTTAGATGTCCAATCGCATGTTTCACCTTCTGCCTTATTCTTCATCATTAGAGATTACATCTACAACACAAGAAGAAACAACATTTTAACCCAAACACTTTGAGCGATATATACAACATACCTTTTTTTGTTTCCATATTGTTTATAATTTGATATTGTTTATAATTATACTAATATTATAATAACAACGACACGAGACACGACGCGACGCGACTATACACTTCAACGAAACATAACAAAATGACGCTTTTGCTCTTGTTGGCTATGTCTGTTTCACTTTTTTTTCCATTTCTCACTTTCCACCACGATTCTCGTTCGACTTTGTGTTCATACACAAAAAGTTGCAAGTGTGTGAGTGCAACCCCGCTTTTCTCGGTCGGAGGTCGGACTGTCTTTTCTGGACTCCGTTTTCTTGCTTGAAGGGAAGGTTATTGAAGAGGAAAAGATATAGCATATCTCCAAAAAAATAGAATTTACGAGTATATGGAATTTGTTGGCGTAATTATTTACGCCAACCAGTGAGACATTGCATGGGAGAAAAAAAACAATAAGGGTTTGCTTGAAATTACTGTATGTTTTGCTAGAAAACTTAATAAACGTTTTGGTTTGTTAATATTTAAACGAAGAAGAATAAAAAAAAAGTTTTATTCTTTTTCGTTTAAATATTAACAAACCAAAACGTTTATTAAGTTTAAAAAGAATGAAAAAAAAGTTTTATTCTTTTCCGTTTAAATATTAACAAACCAAAACGTTTATTAATTTTTCTAGCAAACATACAGTAATTTCAAGCAAACCCTTATTGGATACTTCTTTTTGATTCTAAAGTTTAGGTTTCTTTGTATTTGTGAAACGCCAAATAATGCGAACGCCTGATGAAAGTTTTATTTTGTTTAATTTGTTTATTCCTTAAAAAGTTATCGTTTTTTTTTATTTGCTTTACTTTATTTCAATATAATTTAAAGTTTGGAATAAAAAAAATCTCAATATTCAGAAATGAAGAACAAACAAAACATTCCATTACTTTGAGCTCAGGGAGCTCAATATGCACACAATATGAAAAATTATTAGGAATTCTTTAGATTTATAGGTATATGCATTCAAAATGACAAATTTAGTTAATAAAGTCTTACAAATATAAGCACAAGACTTATTGAATGCGTGATTTGAATTAAAATAATAACATAACAAAAGAAAATTTCTCGAAGCATAAGAATTATAAATATAAAAAAAAAAAAAAAATATGTTAATCGCAGCAAATAATATATTACTTACCAAACCATTCGTTTTAAGTTTGTAATTCTGAATCACAAATAGGTACATAAAAAAAAATCAATTTACAATTTATAACTCTCTGCAAAACACTTAATCTTGACTAAGTAGTTTCAATTATTTGAAAAAACGCCAAATTTGTATTCCATTATAGTTTGAATTATTGTAACAAAAATTGCAATATAAACATTCATATTAATAAATCTTTTCATTTTCGAAACCAAATAGCACAGGACTAGTTAATGAACAAAATAATCAACTGATAATTAACTTCAATTTTGTTAGTTTGTTATGACCTGTAGTCCAAATAATGGGTTTCATTCAATAACACTGGCCAGCGAAAGTAAAGTTTGAACCAAACCATACTTTTCTAAAGGAGTCTTGTGTGGTAACTCTGAATCCGAAGTCAAAATTTCACTGCCACGTCACGTTTTTGAAATAGGTACTTGAAACTAAAGGCCCAACTATAATAGGCATTTGCGCACATGGGCTTATGTCAAAATGGCATGAGTGAGTTGTCGAACATACACAATCCTTATGGGATAGCCATAATGCGCATATGCGCGTTTCGTTGACTTTCGTTAAGGGTTAAGCATTATGCCGTGCATGGGGGATGCAAGGGGGATGGAAAAATTAAATTAATTTTCACTTAATAAAATTGTGATTAACGAATTGTGAATTGAATAACAAAAGTTTTAAAAATATTTTTGTGTAATTCAACGCCTTTTTTTTACAAAATTTACGCAAAACAAAAATGTAATTTTTGACAGATATCTCAAAATCGTAGTGGTCAACATTACTAGTGGGTTTTTAAGCAAATTCCAGTTTGCGACTTCTGATTTGAATTAAAAAATATTTCACTACACTTATGTTCTGCATTTCACTTTTTTCGAACTCACTTTCCGAAAGTGAAATAAGGTGTTTTGCATTTCACTCCTTGACATTTTCTGATCGAATTCAATTCCTTTCGTTTATGTTCATGAATTTGATGTTTTTTAATGAATCTGTAATTTTTAGGCAAAATACCTGTTATCAAAACTTATACATATTTGTTCTAAAGTGCAGTGCTAAAATTCCAAAGTTTAAAATAATAAAATGGTAACGGAGTTATCCATACCACAGATATGCACGACAGAGTTATTCGCGACAATGTTATGCAAAACCGAAGTCATGCAAAATTGAGTTATGAATACTAAAGTTATGTTAAATTATGACAAGTAGTTTTTGGGTTGGCAACAATTGCGAGGCACGATATGTAAGATTAAGATTAATATTATGTTTCCACCTACGCTAAATCCAAGATTTCCACCTACTTTCAATCCGAGATTTAGAATAATCTCGTGATTTATTCTAAATTTACTTAGCTAAATCTCGGATTTAGTGTAGGTGGAAACATAGTAGGTATAAGATAAATCTCGAGATTTATTCTAAATTTACTTAGCTAAATCTCGGATTTAGAGTAGGTGGAAACATAGTAGGTATAAGATTAAGATTAAGATTAATACTACGTTTCCACCTACCCTAAATCCGAGATTTAGTGAAGTAGATTTGGCATAAATCTCTAGTTTTATTCTAAATCTCGGATTGAGAGCAGGTGGAAATTTTAGATTTAGGGTAGCTGAACCCAAATCTGAGATTTAGCGAAGTAGATTTAAAATAAATCTCGAGATTTATTCTAAATTTACTTAGCTAAATCTCGGATTTAGCGTAGGTGGAAACATAGTATAACGGCCATATTATTCACTAGTTTAAAAAATACATCTGGATGTAAACAATGTCAAATGTCAAAAATAAATCCAATTCCATAATATTCACTACTTAAATCCAATCTTAAATCCAATTTTTTAAATCCAATCTCGTTAAATCCAAACAAATTTAAACTGCTCTCTGGAGGTCTGTTTAACTTTATAAATCCAGATGTAAAATTAATTTTCACAGTGTTCAGTTGTTTTTTCACGTATTTTGTGAAGAAAAAATAAAGATAAATGCAAATTATACAAAATTTATTGAATAAACATATAATTTTTTTTGAGTGAATAATATGACCAAAAAATTAAATCCTTGGATTTATGAAATTCTGATTTAATGGATTGGATTTAAAATTAACTTAAATCCAAACTAAATCCAGAGTGAATAATATGGCCGTAAGATTAAGATTAATTCTAGTTCGTTTTTAGCTCTAGCAGCATTTATAAAGCTAAATAATTTGATTTTATTAACTTCATTTAGCTCTTTAGCATCAATAATGCTGTATAAAAACTTATAAAGAGCTATTTTTTCGATTTTGAGAGCTAAAATGAGCCCCATTTCAGTTCTTACATGCGGGTTGCACTGGCCAATAGCATTAGTGTTAGTGTATTTGTCACTTTATGGCTAATTTAAAGCATTTTTATCAGCACGATTAGGGTTCTAAACATAATGCTAGAGTACCCGTAAGTTCTACAATAGAAAAAATTGACTTTTACATTTTGATTAAGAGTACTTCTTAGCTCTATCAAAGATTAGGTATCAAACGAAAGTTTCAAAGCTTTTCGCTGTGAAATGAAAATATAACAACGATTTGCTTAAGTATTAGTAAAGTATAAATATAAAAGAAAAAAATGAGATGGTTGCTTGTGTTGAACTTTGAAATTATTTCTCAAACATAAGTATTTTGAAAAAAAATAATAGTTTAACAAATAGTTATCATTGTATAAATAATGATATATACTTTAAAAAGTAATGACTCAGTCGTGCACTTGAATGATTTTATCTGCCAATTTATATTTATCATAAACATAGTTGTTGCACCTCGAAATTGTACAACGAGCCTTCGAAATATTAATTTTTTAATATTTATTTGGAAACAAAAATAAAAAAAATGTGTGGAGAAATTTCTTAACTTCTACCATAAAAGCCATTTTGTTTGTGCAATAAGAATAACTCTTTTAGAGCCTCTATGCGTCTTAATGTCTACAAAACTGTTGTTTTAGATAGTAAAGCATCTTTTACACCCCGCCTCCTCCACAGGAGATATTTTTCTCTAACTCAAAGTCTAACATCTACAACATAACAATTTTTTTTTTCGGGAACCCGTCAAAAGTGTGAAAACAAAAAGTATTCACGACTTTTAGTATTAGGAAGGAAAGTATGAACAGACAAAAGTATTCAAGGAAAAAAGTATGCGCGACAAAAGTTCGAAAAATGGAAAACTATTATTTTGACTGGGTTTTGATCTGGCAATAGTTACAAAGAGAAATGAGAATTTGCGAAAACAAATGTGGCGATGGACAATTCTGATTGGTCAAGAAGGAAGAAATAGACGAATTTATTGTTAGATAGGGCTGGGGTCTCAGAAAAAAAGAGAGTATACAGAAATATTTATTCCAACCACCCATATGCTGCTAATACTTTTTTATTTTCAAAAATTATTGACACTGGTCTACACGGAGAAAAATGAATCTAGTATTTTATACTCCATATGACTAGTAAGGAAATTAAAGTAAAAAGCCCTAGATTTTAAGTAAAATTTACCTTACGTATTGAACATTTCTTGGTTCCGTAAAGTAATTTTTACAAGAAAATTATGGTGAACAAAATAAAGTAGTATATACCTTACGAGTAGCAATATTTTCTTTACGTAGAGTAAAATAAACCTTCATCCAAAAAAGTGTATGACTCTTTTCACTTTAAGATTCTAGTAAAACATATTTTACAAATTTAACTATTCTGTGAATAAGTTTTACCTTACACTAAGGTAATAATATTACCTAATTCTAGGAATTTTCCCCTATACATAGTAATAACTCTTAATTGCTGTCATTGAAAAGTCTGCCATTTTGTCTTCCATGTGTTTTGGAAATTTTTTTTTTGTCAAAGCTTTTAGGTGTGCGGGTGCGGAATAATTAATAAAGAAATAAAATCTAAAAAAATTGTTTTCTCATTTGTGTTTTTCTTTTGGAAGTGTAATGTTTTCATTACTTTTTGTGTTCTTTTAGGCGTTGTTATTGGCTCCGTAATTACGGATAGCATATTTTTTTCTTGTGTTAGAAAAATATATAGGTATCCATATGGATTAACATCATTCAATCTAATTAATTCATGAAGAATTAGATAAAAATTGGATCAAATAAAGTCAATTCCATTTTTATTGATGATATTTTCCTAAATAAAATTGTTTGTTTGCACCTTACAAAATTATAATAAACTAGGTAATTTATGTAATTATTGAAAAACATAACAGGGTCATACGTTACTTACTTCTAAATAGCTTTGAGGATTAAGTACGTGTTACCTAGTTATGCTTTTCAATAATTACAAAATTCAACTTTTTTATTTTAATTTTTGTAAGATAAATGCACACAATTTTATTTAGAAAAATGTCATCAATAAAAATTAAATTGACTTTATTTGATCCAATCTGGAACTAAATTAGGTATATACCTTCCATAGAGAAGTTCAATTTACTTTAAAAATCAGTATTTTCAGCTTTATAGTAAGGTACAATATGTACCTAACTTTCTAGTAATTTCTATTAGAAAGTCATACAAAAAAAGGCTTTACTGTAAAGTTAATCCTAAGCTATAAATTTACTAGAAAAGTAAGGTGAATTCCATTTTATTGGGGAGTCATCCCTATTTAAACTTTACATTAAAGTTAAATATACCAGAAATAAGGTAGCTCATACCTTATTTTCTCTCCGTGTATAACTTAGTCTCGAGTTTTTTGTTTTTGAGAAAAATATTATTTAATTTATATCCTAGCAGCTTATATAAACAAAAGTTTTCTCATTTTATAAACTCGAATTAGTCTAGTGGACTAAGCGATTGCCTTTTACTCCACCGGCCTGGGTTCAAATCTGGGTGTAGTTGTGATAGCTTTTTAAAAAAAATTTTTTTTAATTGTGTTTTTTTTATTATTTTTCACAAGAATATTCGGTTGTGATAAATAATTTATCAATAATAAACCATCATTTTGGTTATTTTACCATCAACAAAGTCACTTTTTATTTAGTGCTATACTCTAAACATGGATTTCCGTGTATTAAATTTTGATGTTTTGCTAACGGCTAAACTGGAGGTTAAATTCATTATTGGTCTGCGGATTTTTTAAAACCTAAAGGTTTTTTTTTTAAGTTTTCGACTTAAAATGACCTCAGGAATCCATGGTTTTCATTTGGGGCGGTGACTGTGGGACACCCTGTATATATGTAATAACCTTGAAAGTGTAAAAAAAAAATTTAAAAAAGTTGGCATTGTAAGGTTGAATTTTTTATAGAATTTAGTTTAACCATCGAGAAGTTGAGAAAAAAAAATTCCTGCCAGACTAACTTAAAGGTGTGCAGTTTACTTGCATTAAACTTTATTCCGTAAAGTTGAAATTTATATTGGGCCTTACTAATAATCAAAATTAGTGCTAAGGTTAAAAAAAAACCTTTAGGTTTTAGAAAATCCGCAGACCAATAATGAATTTAACCTACAGTTTAGCCGTTAGCAAAACATCAAAATTTAATACACGGAAATCCATGTTTAGAGTATAGCACTAAATAAAAAGTGACTTTGTCGATGGTAAAATAACCAAAATGATGGTTTATTATTGATAAATTATTTATCACAACCGAATATTCTTGTGAAAAATAATAAAAAAAAACACAATTAAAAAAATTTTTTTTTAAAAAGCTATCACAACTACACCCAGATTTGAACCCAGGCCGGTGGAGTAAAAGGCAATCGCTTAGTCCACTAGACTAATTCGAATTTATAAAATGAGAAAACTTTTGTTTATATAAGCTGCTAGGATATAAATTAAATAATATTTTTCTCAAAAACAAAAAACTCGAGACTAAGTTATAGACCAGTGCCAATAATTTTTGAAAATAAAAAAAGTATTAGCAGCATATGGGTGGTTGGAATAAATATTTCTGTATACTCTCTTTTTTTCTGAGACCCCAGCCCTATCTAACAATAAATTCGTCTATTTCTTCCTTCTTGACCAATCAGAATTGTCCATCGCCACAAAATTTATTTTATATGGTCATTTTGTATGAATACTTCTTTTTTTTTAATTTTTTTCAATTTTTACATGTACCCATTGCTTATTCTGTTTTTTATTTGCCTTCCAAAAAATAAACAATTTATTTTTATAAAAATCAATTATAATACCTGTTAAATAAATTCAAAATTATTAAATAAATTCAAAAAGTATAATACCATTTCATGAAATCTAATTCATTTCAACATAAAACATGCAAAAATTCGCAAAACAAACAAATATATTTTGTCGTCCGCTACTACGGAGACAACCTTCTTCATGAGAGGACAAAAAATTATGAAAAAACTGCAGTTCCAAAAGAAAAAAAACACATCTGTCAAATTCGATGTTAGACAATCGTGTTCAGACAAAATCGAAGACACGGTTGTCTAACATTGAATCATAACAAGAAATGGCGAGCCTCCATCCACAAGACATTTCTTGTTAAGACACGTCAACATGACAAAAATTATCTCCTGTGGAGGCGGCCTGTTATAATAAGAACATAGAGTGCCTCTGTTCAACAAAAACAAAACCCAAAATGAATTTGTAAGACTTTTTTGAAGCAAACATTGCGAACAGAAATCTCTGTTTGAGGCGGAGATTTTTTTTCAATAAGCGAATTTATTTGTGTGCACGAACATTTTGTTATTTCGATCCTCTCAATATATAAGCAAAAAGAGATGCCTTAAAAGAGAAAGAGAAGATACGGCAAATTCCGGTAAAAACAATTCACGTTTACACTTGGAGTGTTGCAAAAACTGTCTTGGGTGAAATCAATCAGGTTAAA
Source organism: Episyrphus balteatus (assembly GCF_945859705.1). NCBI lineage: Eukaryota > Metazoa > Arthropoda > Insecta > Diptera > Syrphidae > Episyrphus > Episyrphus balteatus. The sequence goes on along the minus strand of NC_079134.1, from coordinate 81,264,913 downwards.
AATTATTTTTCTTGCATTTGAGTGAATTCTTGTCAAAACTATTCACGTTTACACTTGGAGTGTTGCAAAAACTGTCTTGGGTGAAATCAATCAGGTTAAAAATTATTTTCCTTGCATTTGCGTGAATTCCTGTCAAAACTATTCACGTTTACACTTGGATTGTTGCAAAAACTGTCTTGCGTGAATTCCTGTCAAAACTATTCACGTTTACACTTGGAGTGTTGCAAAAACTGTCTTGGGTGAAATCAATCAGGTTAAAAACTATTTTCCCTGCATTTGCGTGAATTCCTTTCAAAACTATTCACGTTTACACTTGGAGTGTTGCAAAAACTGTCTTGGGTGAAATCAATCAGGTTAAAAATTATTTTCCTTGCATTTGCGTGAATTCCTGTCAAAACTATTCACGTTTACACTTGGAGTGTTGCAAAAACTGTCTTGGGTGAAATCAATCAGGTTAAAAATTATTTTCCTTGCATTTGCGTGAATTCCTGTCAAAACTATTCACGTTTACACTTGGAGTGTTGCAAAAACTGTCTTGGGTGAAATCAATCAGGTTAAAAATTAGTTTCCTTGCATTTGCGTGAATTCCTGTCAAAACTATTCACGTTTACACTTGGAGTGTTGCAAAAACTGTCTTGGGTGAAATCAATCAGGTTAAAAATTATTTTCCCTACATTTGCGTGAATTCCTGTCAAAACTATTCACGTTTACACTTGGAGTGTTGCAAAAACTGTATTGGGTGAAATCAATCAGGTTAAAAATTATTTTCCTTGCATTTGCGTGAATTCCTGTCAAAACTATTCACGTTTACACTTGGAGTGTTGCAAAAACTGTCTTGGGTGAAATCAATCAGGTTAAAAATTATTTTCCTTGCATTTGCGTGAATTCCTGTCAAAACTATTCACGTTTACACTTGGAGTGTTGCAAAAACTGTCTTGGGTGAAATCAATCAGGTTTAAAATTATTTTCCTTGCATTTGCGTGAATTCCTGTCAAAACTATTCACGTTTACACTTGGAGTGTTGCAAAAACTGTCTTGGGCGAAATCAATCAGGTTAAAAATTATTTTCCTTGCATTTGCGTGAATTCCTGTCAAAACTATTCACGTTTACACTTGGAGTGTTGCAAAAACTGTCTTGGGTGAAATCAATCAGGTTAAAAATTATTTTCCCTACATTTGCGTGAATTCCTGTCAAAACTATTCACGTTTACACTTGGAGTGTTGCAAAAACTGTCTTGGGTGAAATCAATCAGGTTAAAAATTATTTTCCTTGCATTTGCGTGAATTCCTGTCAAAACTATTCACGTTTACACTTGGAGTGTTGCAAAAACTGTCTTGGGTGAAATCAATCAGGTTAAAAATTATTTTCCTTGCATTTGCGTGAATTCCTGTCAAAACAATTCACGTTTACACTTGGATTGTTGCAAAAACTGTCTTGGGTGAAATCAATCAGGTTAAAAATTATTTTCCTTGCATTTGCGTGAATTCCTGTCAAAAATATTCACGTTTACACTTGGAGTGTTGCAAAAACTGTCTTGGGTGAAATCAATCAGGTTAAAAATTATTTTCCCTACATTTGCGTGAATTCCTGTCAAAACTATTCACGTTTACACTTGGAGTGTTGCAAAAACTGTCTTGGGTGAAATCAATCAGGTTAAAAATTATTTTCCATGCATTTGCGTGAATTCCTGTCAAAACAATTTACGTTTACACTTGGAGTGTTGCAAAAACTGTCTTGGGTGAAATCAATCAGGTTAAAAATTATTTTCCTTGCATTTGCGTGAATTCCTGTCAAAACTATTCACGTTTACACTTGGAGTGTTGCAAAAACTGTCTTGGGTGAAATCAATCAGGTTAAAAATTATTTTCCTTGCATTTGCGTGAATTCCTGTCAAAACAATTCACGTTTACACTTGGATTGTTGCAAAAACTGTCTTGGGTGAAATCAATCACGTTAAAAATTATTTTCCTTGCATTTGCGTGAATTCCTGCTAAAACAATTCACGTTTACACTTGGAGTGTTGCAAAAATTATTTTCCTTGCATTTACCTACGTGAATTCCTGTCAAAACAATTCACGTTTACGCTTGGAGTGTTGCAAAAACTGTCTTGTTTGAAATAACATAGTTTCAGAATTATTTTCCATAGTTCAGCCCTACACAAGGATTTTTACTTTTTTGATAATTCTTTTCCCCGCCAAGAACTAAAAAATAAATACCTAAAAGCTAAATAGAGGTATCACCCTGTATATGATTTTTCATTTCTCATTTTTCGTTTCAATTCATAATTTCCTTTCTCTCTTACACCAAGTCTTTACAAGCACATCTAAAACTCTTTTAAAGCAACATGTTCTAAAACGGGTTTTACGACAGTCAAATTTGTCAATCATTGTGTATACATTTCTCACAATGATTATCCGTCTCAATTTTTGTTTCAATTTATAATTCTTTTCCTTCTCACACCAACTCTTTACTCACACATATAAAACTCATTTAAAGCAACATGTTCTAAAACGGGTTATGTGCCAGTCAAATTTGTGAATGAATGTGTATACATTTCTCCCAATGATTATATCCATCTCATTTTTCGGTCCAATTCCTAATTTTTTTCCTGCTCACACCAGCTCTTTGCACACACATATAAAACTCTTCTGGAGCAATAGGCGTGTTTTTTTGGCATCGCTATCTGCAGCCAAATTGTATTTCCCAAAAAAACGTATCCGCAGTTGCCCATCCGCAGCTGTCTAGCTGTCAGATAATAAAACAAAAACAACAAAACCGAATTTTATTCAAGATTATTTTTGAGTAGTTTTTACGCATAATTTATTGATTTTTAAACGTTAGAAATGAAACAGACCAAATTAAATTACTAAAAATGGATTTTCCTTATTTTCCATTTGTACATCCATCTGCATTTGTTCAAAGTTTGATTTTTTATTTGGGTTTTGCTTTCGGATAAGTTTTTGACATATTGGGATATGTTCGTAGATTTGGGTACAGTCGTCGTTCATGAATTTGGAGTTTTTATAGGTGGCCCGTTTATATGCAGGGTCGAAAGATCGAAATTGAAATTCGTATGTGAAATGTGGAAGACTTTTTTTAATTTTGACAATAAGGGTCAAAATTTGTATAAATAACTTTTACTTAACTTTAAGGTATAACTACAACGGCCACTTTTTGCAAAAAGTCAAAAAGTGAAAATTTTCAAACTCATTTTGTGATAGTTTTTCTGTCCACAAAATTAAAAATAATGATGCAGAAAGCTTATTTTTTGTTTTAAAAAACAATTTTTGTAGTTTTTTCCTAAAACAAATAGCGCTAGAAATAAATAAAAAATTTTTACTTTTGTAAATTTCCCACTTTTTCACTTTTTAGGTCATTGTAGTTATGGCTAAAGTCTCAAATAGATCATGAAATCTGAGACTTTTCCCCTTTTTCCTCACTTTACATCCACTTCTAGCTGTCAGATTCATAAATTTGAAAAAAGTGGACATATCCAAACTCATTTTTTGAAAGTTTCTGCATACCAAAATTAAAAGCAATGATGCAGACAACTTATTTCTTGATGTCAAAAACAATTTTTTTAGTTTTTTTTTTAATATGGCGCTAGAAAGAAAAAAAAAATACTTTTGCAAATAAAAACGACATTACAGAAAAATATTAAACACCGTATAATAATTATGTGCGACTTGTTCCTTGATTTTATTTCACTAAAAAGCATTTAAAGTTTAGAGTAGGTTAAGTTTTCATCAATGGTAAATATGTATATAAATGAAATGTAGAAATAATTTTATGTGTGCGTTCCAATACTAATTCAAAATAAACTTAAATAAAAGAACGCACTTTAAGTACGTTGCAGATTGCACTCTGCGAACATAGCTTCGAGACTCTTGATTTATCCGATTATCCGAAATTTTCTCCGATCGAGTATCGATACTCGAAAAAATGTCAATTTCTTATCCGCAGCTAGATTTAAGTTTAAGTTTTATCCGCAGCTGGGTGTTGTATTTGTAATACATGGAAGCTCCCACTGCAGATAGGGATAGCGGTGCCAAAAAAACACGCCTAATATATTCTAAAACGGGTTTTATGACACACATTCAATTTGTTTTAAGTTTTTATTCCGTCGTGTCGTAATTCGGTTCATTCCTTATGTGTTTTTAATTAAAGAAATTTTTAATCGATATAACTTTCAAAATAATTCAAGAAAGCAATAAAAAAAAAATCGTGTTAACTATAATACCAAGTGCATTCGAACAAAATGGAGTTTATTGGTTTCCTCCTTCAAATTGGAGCACCAAAAAATTAAATAACATAATAAAAAATGCGTACGCCAAACCAGATAAAACTTCCTGGGAAGCACGGCCTTGCATTGTAAAAAAAAGTAACATCAAAACATTTGCTGAGGCCGAGGAAGCAGAGGACGCTTTGTTAGACAAAAACATCACGGAAGCTGATGATGACGCAGCCGCCGACGCAGACGATGATTCTGAGGAATCAATCGTTTTAACAAAACGTAATATATCCCAACATACAAGATCGCCACAGGCGGACTTTAATGGGCTGATGGAGGAACTGGAGGTACAAGACAACACCGACATACTCAATGACTTTGGAACACATAACATATTTTTTCAACAAGAACTACAACCACCAACTGCCAGTTTTGTCATGAATTCGTGTCCAACATCGACATTGAGCTGCGAAAATATTATACTCGAAAACCAAGTAAAATTAATGGACGAACTACAAATCATTAAAGAAGTCATTACTACAGGAATGGCAAAACTACTTACCCAGGCAGACAGATGTGTTCCAGATGAAAAACAGCATGTCCTAAGAGAACAAGCCGATGAGTTCACCAAAATATCGACTCTATTGGAGGCGCAAGAATTTGAAAAGAATCTTGTGGAGGCGCCATTTAAAAGTGAAATGGTAAGATAAAATTATTTTTCTTCAAATAATGTAATATTTATAAAAAAATATATTTTTGTTTTCAATAGGTACGTAAGATGTCATTCCTGGTTGGCAGAAATGGCAAAAGATTCGGTCAAGGGTGGACCTGCTCCTACGAATTGATTGATGCAATTTTTGTTAGAAATTTTCTGACCAAATGTTCGTGGACAGGGACATCAAAAAAATTTGAAGGAAAAATCCCATTTTGCGAATTCAAAAATATTTTAAACGTTTTTGCCGAGGTTTAAGTTGATGCCGACCCCGAGTTTTCTCTTGAGAAAACAAAAGATTTTTTTAAAAAAATTTTAAGAAATGCAACGAGGTTTCAAAACCAAGAGGTTCTTCAAACTAGAAAATCCAGTCAACGATCCCGAGTATCACAAAAAAATTTTAAACAAACAAACGAAGAACGAAGGTAAGAAAGTAACCAAATAATAAATAATGTTTCGAAGTCTTACTACTTGTTTTTTATCATTTAGCATACCAGCTGAAGGCAACCCGGCTACCTCAAAATCAACATAAATGTCAAAAAAGACTCAAACCAGGCATTTATTATTTTTTTTTAAGTACAAAATTATTTATTTTTCATTTAAAAACGTCTTCTTATATAGACGTATAAAAAGATTGTTTGTTAAACTTAGTTTTTTATTTATTTTTTTGAAAAGAAGTAAATTATTTATTTGTTGATAAGAAGTTATCTTATATAGATATATCGTCGGCGTAAAGCAAAATTGTTCTAAGTCCTTATGAAATCGTATGTACTTAGAACAATTTCGCTTTACGCCGACGATATGTATAAGAAGTTAAACTTTGTTTTTTATTTATTTTATTAAAAGAAGAAAGTAATTTATGTTTTTGTTATTTAAATAACGTCTTCCTATAAAGAAATATAAGAAGATTGTTTCACAAAATGAGGAAAATTATACCTATTAATGTAATTTAAAAATTAATAAAGTTTCTATAAAAATGTAGATACATGAAAGATTGTTTGTTTAACTGTTTTTTATTTATTTTATTTGAAAGATATTTACAACGTATGAAGCAAAGGTAAGAAAACTATTCCATTGTTATTATATGGAACAGCCACCATTTACATTTTATTTCGTTTATTTTAAATAGGCATAAATCAGTTTCTTCACATTTTGAGAAAAATATTTTTAAATGTGTCGATTTAACAGGTGTTAGGAAAAAATCATTTTTTTCTTTTAAGGGAAAACCTTCTATTGAAATTAAATTGCTTGTTTTTGAAGCTTTTCCAAAACTTATGATTTGTTGGTTTTTTGTCAAAAACCATTTGTTTGGCATCTCGTTACTTAAAGTAAAATTTTCAAATATAAGTTTACTAAATGATCCGTCCTTGTTTTTGTTTTTTAAAATGGGATAAATTATTTTCGATTCTTGATAACGTTCGGTTTTTGAGAGTTCGCTCATTCGTTTTGCAGCTTGAGCAACAGGATTGGAACCGGTGCGAAGTAAATGTTTTAAAGATGATAAAATATTTTCGAAGGGGTAAGAGCTAAAGGTTTCAAGAACACCAAATTTTTTAACTTCATCAACAAGATGACAAAGATTATGTACATTGCTTGTAATAGATCACCTATGGTAAAGTTCTTCATATTTTTGTATATAAAAAATTAACATTTCATTTGCTAAATGAAGAAAGTGATTATATGTTTGGGAAGAACAAATAATTATAGCGCACACTAGACAAAGAAAATGCTCGTAAGCATCATATCTTAATATATCTTTTAAAAACACCAGCCCAGCATAAAGGAGGAATGTTCGGAACTCAGTCCCCTTCCAGAAAGCCAAACAGTCTAAGCCTCTTGTCGTTCTATGAATTTCTTTTGGCACTTTGAAGTTAGTCAGTTCTTCGGAAAGCTTTCTTATTTCATTGGCACTCAGTCTTATAGGACTTCCTTTAAAATGGCCGTGAACCCATCCAGTTAAAGTTCTTTTCATAACACCTAATATAAAGCATTTTTGTGAGAAAAAAAATTCACAAGAATTTGAAACATTATGTACCCAGATCAATTAGATGAAGTGCATCTCCAACTGGAAAGTCTTCAACCATGTCAACAGGAAGTTCTTCAAGTGGAGTGGTATGTTTATGATGAGGACCATACAACCTTCACCTAAAGCCTTCATTTGTTCTTCTTGGACAATTTGTTCCTAAAAACACAGTGCAATGGTCAATGTACTCTCCTACAACTGTACATTTAAGACATCCATGTTTTCCATTGAAATACATCACCCCTATAACGATTTTCCAGAGTATTGAAGTTGCTCAATTTTTTTTTATAGTTATAAATATTTAACCTTTGATGAATGCTCGTGCTGGTGAGTCGCAGATAAATCTTCTTATCTTTACCTGTATTTGGTTGTTCCCAAATACAATTCCATTTTCGATGACGTTTTTACATTCTTTAAGAAATGGTGATAGATAGGCATTCAGATCAGATGGTTTTCCCTTGCCACAATAAATTCCTATAACCATTGGCTTAAAACTTTTGATTTCATTAATGTTGAATAAAATTGGCCAGAACTGTATTGGAGAACTATTATATAAGGGTAAGCCATCAATATTGAAATTAAGGGATATGGTTATATTGCCAACAATTGTGTCGAAATATTGTCGAAGACAAAATTCCAACCCTTGATGCCAGTAATACCCATCACCAATTGAATTGATTATTATAGATTGGGGGGTGCTTAATAAGGTCCTTGGGTCCTTTGGAAGATTCGCTTGTGGTACATGTTGATTTAAAATAAACAGCAAATCTTTTAAAGCCGTATGTCTTATGTTGTGGTTTAAGGCCCATTCTTTTAAACCACTTCCCGAACTTACGACTTCGCAATTTTCTACATCAATCTGACTGGGTTCGGCATTTAGTTCAGATGTGCTCTTGTCCAAGCTATATTTCCTCGACTTCTCAATACTGTCAACACTAAGACTAACGCATATGTCACTACCAACATTTGCATTATGAGTCGAAATCTTAGTTTGTTTTATCTCTGATAACACGGTGCGACACTGAAAATACACCCGAGAAATAACATAGTGTAGGGTGTTCGTATGGTCGAATAATGCATAAAAATATTTTTGTTATATTTTTGGAACCCTCCATTTTTTTTTTATTTACAAAAAACCATTTTTACAGACCTTACGATGTAATCTATCAATATCTCAGTCATTTTTCTAACAACTCTCAATATGTTATATGTTTTTGGAAAGAGGATTTCCAGACCTTTTGAATGATGTATATAAGTCTATTGTTTAAACAAATTAAGTGTAGGTTTTTATCCCACAAATCTTGAAAAAGTGATTTTTTTCCCAATTTTTTCAACTTTACTCAATTTTTTTTGCAAAATAAAACAAACAAAAAAATAAAGTAAGGTTATATTCTGAAAGAATATACATTTAGGCACAAATTGGCGTATTTTTTTTATTGAAATTGACCAAAACTGCGGAATCTATGTTATTTTTTCGTAAATAGAAAATGTGGCTTTTCATGATGTGAATTGCAAGGTGCACAATAAGGTGTTCATTATTTTAAAATAATAAGAATTTCTATGCTCCTAGGATCTTATATGGTTGGAAATAAACTAAAAAAAATATTTTCCAAGTTTCAAGTCTCTAACTTAATTCTAACCCGTGCCGCCAAGCGGTTGAAGTTTCTTATGGGAATAACATGGGGTTTCTTGGACCTTGTTCGATCAATTTTAAATTCCAGCCAAACCATTCGTTCAAAAAATTTAAAACTTTACAGACTCAAATTTAATAAGTGTAGCTATCATGTGAAAATTTTTAAGATTTTTAATTGTTATAATTTTAGAGATTTAGCTTGGTAAAAAAAAGTCATTTTTTCAGACTTTTTCAAAAATCGCTTTTTACCCGTTTAAAGTTAAAAAATTAAAAAACATACATTTTTAATCACAAATAAGCGTAGTATGTATATTTAAAATATATATTCAATTCAAAGTTATATAATTAACTAGTTTTTTATTTATTTACTACAGTACTTTTTCTTAAATCGGGAACACGTTTTTTGAATATCGATGTGACTTGAAGAATGAATACAAAACTAATTTTTTATATAACTATGAATTAAATTTGCATTTTAAATATACATGCTATGCTTATTTGTGAATAAAAATGTATGTTTTTTAAATTTTTGGCATTAAACGTGTAAAAAGCGATTTTTAAAAAAGTCTGAAAAAATGACTTTTTTTACCAAGCTAAATCTCTAAAATTATAACAATTAAAAATCTTAAAAATTTTCACATGATAGCTACACTTATTAAATTTGAGTCTGTAAAGTTTTAAATTTTTTGAACGAATGGTTTGGCTGGAATTTAAAATTGATCGAACAAGGTCCAAGAAACCCCATGTTATTCCCATAAGAAACTTCAACCGCTTGGCGGCACGGGTTAGAATTAAGTTAGAGACTTGAAACTTGGAAAATATTTTTTTTAGTTTATTTCCAACCATATAAGATCCTAGGAGCATAGAAATTCTTATTATTTTAAAATAATGAACACCTTATTGTGCACCTTGCAATTCACATCATGAAAAGCCACATTTTCTATTTACGAAAAAATAACATAGATTCCGCAGTTTTGGTCAATTTCAATAAAAAAATACGCCAATTTGTGCCTAAATGTATATTCTTTCAGAATATAACCTTACTTTATTTTTTTGTTTGTTTTATTTTGCAAAAAAAATTGGGTAAAGTTGAAAAAATTGGGAAAAAAATCACTTTTTCAAGATTTGTGGGATAAAAACCTACACTTAATTTGTTTAAACAATAGACTTATATACATCATTCAAAAGGTCTGGAAATCCTCTTTCCAAAAACATATAACATATTGAGAGTTGTTAGAAAAATGACTGAGATATTGATAGATTACATCGTAAGGTCTGTAAAAATGGTTTTTTGTAAATAAAAAAAAATGGAGGGTTCCAAAAATATAACAAAAATATTTTTATGCATTATTCGACCATACGAACAGCCTACACTATGTTATTTCTCGGGTGTATTTTTTTTTTTTTTATTTTGTAGCACAGTGTAATCTTTTCAACATTTTTTTGTAACGGCGCACTTTTTCCCAATAGGATTTTCTATTTTTGAATCGATTGAGCATTTTTTCTCAATGATTAATTTAACGATTAATTTTTTTCAAATTCAAATTCAAATTTAGATTTATTGAGACTTATTTTGATTACAATAAAGTAGTTATGTTTGAAATACATTAGTATATTAAAAAAAAAAACTGACTTAGAATTAGTCTAGCTTCACCATTTCAATATCATATAATTAAACGGCGAGCATGGTTTTTGTGGTACAAATTACCGGGCCCCCAAAAACCGAAGGGGCATAAATTATATACCGAAAGAAAGAGAATGACGCGTAGATGTGCAGAATCACTTTTTTTTTACTTTTTTTTTTAACCGAAATAACGAAATTAAACAAATTAAAATTCGATACAAAATAAAAAAAAAAACAAACAAAACAAAAACAACTGGAATATCTATTGCAAAATTTCCAATCGACTGGAATGAAATGTCATTTATGACTGAATGAATGAATGAAAGCATTCAGCGAAAGTCAAAAAACATTAAGGTGGGTTCACATTGGTGCGTTGTTTTAAGATCGCACGTAAACTATGGTTAACTTTCATTGTTTTAATTATCTAAGTTTAGAAGTAAGATGTTTGTTTTATTACCATGAACTTTTTTTGTTAAAATCGAATTCTATTAAAATCAAGTCTATTACTAAGGTCCAATCTTTTGTAAACACTTTTGATACCAATGAAGTCTATCTTCGTCCTTTTCTCTCTTGAAAGAACATAAGAATTTGTCAGCAATTACATGAAGCCTCAAGAGGCGCTACTCTTTTTAAACATAATGAGTGCAAAAGAGAAAAAAGATGAAAGAAAAAATTATCCGACCGGAGAGTCGTTGGTCGTGAGTCCGAGACTCTTTTTTGACGTTTCTTTTCCCACTTTTTTTTCAACATTCCCTCACATTTCTTTTTGCTTCTTGGTGCAATACAACAACAACAAATTTTAATTCAAAAGATAAATGTCAAATTTGAGTCCTTGACTCAAGAGGCATCGTGTAATAGTACGCGCCTCACAGAATGATTACACACCCGACAAACAATTTTGGTTCTATAAAGCTTTACAGATGCAATTGTTGCTTCTTTAAAGCATTATAGAAGAAAAATTGTTAGTAGGACAGCCACACAAAAAAATATAAAAGTTCTGACCTGGGATTGCGACTAAATTTTTCATACAGTTTTTGGATCGCTGAAACCGAATCCGAAGTCCGTTTTGCTCCATCACGTCAGGTTTTCGAGATAACCTCATAAAATGTCACGAAAACAAAAAATTTGTTTCTCTGATCTGGATGTGGGAATATGTTAATCATATAGTTTTTGGATCACTGAATCCAGATTCGAAGTCAATTTCGCCCTATCACGTCAGGTTTCTGGGATATCCTCAAAAAAATGTCAAACCCAAAAAAACAAAAGTTTTGATCTGGGGTTGCGACTAAATTTTTCATATAGTTTTTGGGTCGCTGAAACCGAATGAAAAGTCTATTTTGGCGTATCACGTCAGGTTTTTGAAATATCCTCAAAAAATGTCTTAAACTTAGTCGCAACCCCAGGTTAGAACTTTTTTTTGTGTGGCTGTGTATCAAAAGAACATTCGAAAAAAGTGTCAAGCCTCTTGAGGCTTCATGTAATAGCTGACTTTGACAGTTCCTTTACCATATTGCCAAGTTTTCACTTTTAGACGTTTACATTTTTGAATAAAAGTCACTAATATTTTATCGCCGCATGGCAAAGCGTCTTTTTTCTTCCTTATACCTTCCAGCAGAAAGCTTATTTTTTGGTTTAAAAAACAATGTTTACTTTTGTAAATTTCCCACTTTTTCACTTTTTAGGCCATTATACCATTAACAAATTGTCTTTATACAAAAAAAAATATAGTTTCCGCATATTTTGTTTTAATTTTCTAGCTCGAAAAACCATACAAAAATGCGTTTGAAAATTTTCACTTTTGTATTTTTTAACTTTTTGAGAAAATGTAGTTAAAAGCCACTTTATGCAAAAAGTCAATAAGTCAACATTTTCAAACTCTTTTTGTGATAGGTTTTTCGACCAAAGAATTAAAAATAATGATGCAGAAAGCTTATTTTTTGGTTTGAAAAACAATTTTTGTAGTTTTTTTCAAAAACAAATGGAGCTTGAAAGAAAGAAATTTTTTTAACTTTTGTAAATTTCCCACTTTTTCACTTTTTAGGTCATTGTAGTTAGACCTTAAGGCTTTAAAAGTATAACTACAACGGCAACTTTTTGCGAAAAGTCAAAAAGTGATAGATTTCAAACTCATTTTATGACAGTTTTTACGACGACAAAATAAAAAATAATGATGCAAAAAGCTTATTTTTTGGTTTCCAAAAAAATTTTTGGTAGTTTTTACAAATATCATTCCAAACTGGAAGTGCGATAAATAACGCCCTCTCCCTTCCGGAAATTTAAACTTCTACAAGCTAAGCTAAGACGAGAACCTACAAAGTATACAATGATGTGAATGACAAATTTGAGTGAAGTTATTGGAAGTTGAATGATTGAATGATGGAATTTGAATGAATGGAACATGAAACAGATTGAATTGAATCGCAAAATGTAAGGTGCAAACACAATGCATTAAGGCTATTACACTTTGCATTTTCTTTTTCTATACTTTTTTTTACGTAGTTGAGTGCAGTTAAAACGTAGTTCAACAATATTTAAATCAGGTTTAAAAAATATCAAGAAGTAGGTATATTATATATACCTGTGTATTTTGTCTTCAAAAAGTGTAGTTAATCGCAACAACAAATACTATACAAAATAATGAAACTATTTTGGTATAATTGTGTTTAAAGTTGTTGCAAATAAAAAAAAAATAAAGAAATTGGCGCTCGAATTTCGAGGGCGGGGTCGGCTAGTTTAAATTAATAGACTTGTTAATTCTATAATATGTTATGGTAAGAAACTTATATAGTAATAGGAACAATATTAGTGCTGCTCAAAGGCACTTACAGAGTTTCCAAATTGTGTAGGTTTTCTTAAAATTAGATATAAAGACAAACGTATATACAACTTAAAACTAACAAACAATAAAAAAAAAATTAAAAAGTAACTAAAATAAAAAAAAAAAGAAAAGTAGGTACTTGTGTTTTTGTCAATTCATTAAGTGAAATGACCAAAGTTTGACAAAAGGAACGTATGGTAATTTATCAAAAAATTGCTTTAATACAAGTTAAAGTTTTAATCTTTAAATAACAAATTTGGTAACATTTTCAAAATTGATTGGAAAAAGAAACAAATATTAAATAGATAAAATTAAATGTTAGGTTATCTATATACAAAAACAAATTTAAGAAAAAAAAAATATTACTTAATTTAAAAATAAGGTTGAAGATAAAAAAAAAAATTATTTATAAAATTTTATGAATTGTTATCCTCTATCTATGACATGGTTACTTCTCCTGAAGAAGTCAGAAAGGAATTCGTTATTATTGAGTTGCAGAAGTTGTAAAGAGTTGGGATTGGCTAAACTAATTGGAGAAGCTTAGTATCTCTCTTCTAAATTAAAATTAATATTTTCAGAATACAAATTTCTTATAAGTGGGTTTTCGTGGTAACGAAATGATTGTATTCTTTTGATTGCTAATTCGGAAAGATAAGATAGCAGCGGTTTGATTTCAGATTCGTCATAAATAATTGAGTTTCTATACCATTTACCTCCAGGTCTCCTATATTTATGGACACAATTTCTTAATATGTATCGTTCGAAAATTTGAAATTCCTTGGCTACTGTAGGGGAGATTTTGAACCAAGAAGTAAAGCCATAAGCAAGTATAGGCCGAATAAGTGATTTATACAAAAGAAGCTTTGTATTTTTATTGACAAATCTAGATCGAAATAGAAATTTAAGTTGAGCAGCAGCGGCCTTACTCTTGTTAAGTGAAAGCCGAGCGTGAATGTTCATTTTTAATCTATGGTGAAGGTTTATGCCTAGGTATTTTATTTGATTTTTTAATGGAATTGTGTTGCCTTGTATAGAGAGATTAAGTTGCTTACTCTCTCTTACTGCCAAGTAATGTCCTCAGGGAGAAGCATTTCTGAAACATATTAATTCGCACTTTTGGAAGTTGAGTGACATACCCCATTTATCAAAATAAGTTATCGCTTGATTAAGGTGAGATTTAATTAATTCAAGGCCTTCATGAGGTCTTTCATGAGAGGCAAATATTATTGTGTCGTCGGCGTATTAAATACTCCGTGAAGCACCTATCGAAGATGGAAAGTCGTGAATGAATATGTTGTAAAGAAAAGGGCCCAGAAAGGATCCCTGCGGGACACCAGAATGGACTTGAACTAGATTTGAAAAATTAGAACCAATTTTGATTCTAAGCTAACGGTTTGATAAAAAGCTGATTAAAATTTTAATAACATTGACAGGGAAATTTAAATAGATCATTTTAAAGATGAGACCGTCATGCCACATAGAATCAAATGCTTTCTTAAGATCTAACGCGCATGTCACAGTACATTCTCTTCTCAAATTTTCTAAAATGTGGTTTTCTAAGATCAATATTGCATGCTCTGTAGAGTGACCTTTTTTAAACCCAAATTGAGTATTTGGGATAATATTGTTGTCATCACAGAAAGGTTCAATTTGTTTGTAAATAGCGCGTTCTAAAATTTTTCCCAGATTTGAAATTATTGAGATTGGTCGAAAATTATCAATGTTATTGCAATTTCCTTTTTTTTTAATTGGAATTAAAATGGCTTCCTTCCAAGCCTTGGGAAAGTATGAATTGTTTAAGCAGTTGTTTATTATTATAGTTAGCGGGATTAAAATTGGTTTATTACATTTCTCAATAAAAAAATTTGAAATTTTGTCAGGGCCCGAAGATTTTTTATTATTTAGGTTTAGGATTGTGTTTTCAATATAGGAAGTCGAAATGAAATTATTTTCGGAGGGAGAGTCTGATTTGTTTCGTCGAGAAAAAGAAGAAATGGTAGGGTTGTTATTATAAGTGAGAAAGGCACTTTTTGAAGTTGAAACTTCAAGTGCAGTGACTGGATTGAACGAAATACTTTGATCTGCATATAATTCAGAAAAGAAATTTTGAAATGCATTTATCTTATCGGAGTCTGTTAGAAGAATATTATTTCTATATGAAAGTGGCAGTTGAGAGGGACTGGATTTTTTACGACCAGTGAGCTGGTTAATCTCTTTAAAAACTTGGGATGAAGGTTTAAGGTTTTGAAGTCTTGATTTAAGTCTTTCGTTTAAGTCGATTCTTATTTTGTCTCTTATAATTTTGCTTAAACAGAAGATCCGAGCAGAAAGTTCTTGATATATTTGATTTCTTCGATTTCCATTACTATGAAAAATGCGTTTAAGTTGACGTTTCCAAATTTTCCTGGTTTTCATGAGGTTAATTGTGTTATCACTAATGTTTAGTGATGGGAACTATCGAATAAAAACTATCAAACTATCGATAGTTTTAAAATATTCATTCATTCGATAGTTTAAAATCATTCATTCGAATAGTTTTTTCGTTCGATAGTTTTTTATTCGATAGTTTTTTCATTCGAATAGTTTTTTCGTTCGATAGTTTTTTATTCGATAGTTTTTTTCATTCGAATAGTTTTTTCAAACGATAGTTTTTTCATTTGAATAGTTTTCTCAGACGATAGTTTTTTCATTTGAATAGTTTTTTTTATTCGATAGTTTTTTCATTCGAATAGTTTTTTCAAACGATAGTTTTTTCATTTGAATTTTTTTATATTCAGTTACTGTTTTCTTTCAGTCTATTAGATTATTTTTTTTATTCAGTCATAATTTTATTTCTCTACTATTTTCTTTTTTCTCTTGATTTCACAATTTAATTGTAAATGATTTTATCTGCATTTGAAGGAAGGACTGAAAAGGAAGATGAATGATGATACACATATTGTGTGATCTTCTAAATGATATCTTGAAAGTTTTTCGGGACTGAATTTATGTGTTTTATGTTGGAGTGCCCATATTTTCAAAACAAAGGCGGTAAAGAAGAAAAAGAAAGGCGACACGGTGCATGAAAAGAATAGAAGTTATCTGTCGGTCAGTGCGGTGTCATAAAAAAGTGACAAGAGAGAACAAAATAACTCTTTGACCTGGAAAGCAGAACATGTTCATTGTTTAGCCAGTGTATAGTTTATGATCCTAATTAGTGGGAAAACCCATCCTTTCAATCACTTGACGAGACATGGCGGCGGAAGAAGCAAAACATTCGCGCACGCTCAAAAAG